>NC_045448.1:10015372-10052921 GCF_002776525.5 Piliocolobus tephrosceles | reverse complement strand
TTTTGTGTGTGTACATGTGTATGTGTGTCTGTGTGTGCATGTGGACGCGTGTGCACATGTATACGTATGTGCTCACGTGTGTGTGTGCATGTATACGTGTGTGCACATGTATACATGTTTGTGCTCATGCGCGTGTGCAGGTGTGTGCGTGTGTCTGTGTGCATGTGTACATGGGTGCTCACACGTGTGTGCATGTGTGTGTGTGTGTCTGTGTGTGTTGTGGGGGCTACATTCCTGGAGCCCATCAACCCAGCACAGCTCTGGTCCCGTTTGACAATGTCCCCTGAACCACTGAAAAGGACCTTTTTTTTTTTTTTGAGATAGGGTCTCACTGTCATCCAGGCTGTAGTGCAGTGGTGTGATCTCGACTCACTGCAACCTCCACCTCCTGGGCCTAAGCGATCCTCCCACCTCAGCCTCCCTAGTATCTGGGACCACAGGTCTGCATCACCATGCCCGGCTCATTTTTTATATTTTTGGTGGAGACAGGGTTTCACCATGTTGCCCAGGCTGGTCTCGAACTCCTAAGCTCAAGCATTCCTCCTGCTTTGACCTCCCAAAGTGCTGAGATTACAGGCATGAGCCACTGCGCCTGACCTGAAAAGGACCTTTGACATCAGACCTTTGACATCAGGATCATCACAGCCTCATGCCAGCTTTGCTGCAAGTGCTGGACTCTGATTTGTGGGAAGACGAAGGCAGGTTACTCTGGAACTCTCTCCCACCTCACCTGGACTTCCAGACGCACAGGGCGCGTGCACCTTCGCAGCCTGGGTAGTGAACCTGTGAACAGCCACCCCTGAGAACAATGACTTCATCTTTATGAAATTTTAGTTGTGGAATGTTTCATAATTTGCACAACACTTGTGTGTGATCTGTAAATGAACTCTGTGTACCTACTGGGGTGCAAGAAACCTCCTTCCTGGCAGGGCGCATGATCAGATTGCTTGCGGCCCACTGGCTGCAGGACATGGTCCTCCACAGCGCAGGGCTGGCACTGAGGGCTCTGCGGGAACTTCCCAGCCTCTAAGCCCAAGAAGCACCTCCCTTCTGTCCTCTCCCACCGGGTCTCTGGGACAAGCCTGCGCCCTGGGGCAGGAGCTGAGAAACTGGCTGGAGGCCTGTCGCTCTGACGCTTTCCTGAGGTCAGCGAGGTGTCCTTCCAATGTAAATGGAGGCAGGGCCCATGCGCGCACGTGTGCACACACGCAGACACCCACCCAGCCTGAGATGTTGGGTTTGCAGGATCCAGATTGGGGTGTCTTGGGCAGTGCAGGCCATATAAGGCTCCTGTGCTGGTCTGAGGAAGGGGGTTGGCACACACAGGGCCCCTGAAGCCCTGGCTGATACCCTCCACCTGTCTGCCAGGTGAAACCAGGCCACTCTCATGGGCTTAGTCCCTGGGCACCTTCCTGATGGAGAAGCCCTTAGCAGCCTGGGTGAGGCCCCTGGGGAAAGGCTTCAGATCCTGGATCAGAGTCTAACCCCCTCATGTCACAGCTTAGCACACTGAGGCCTGGGAAGAAAGGACATGCCCAAAGTCACCTGGCTGGTCAGCTGCAGAGCCAGGCATCAGGCGGCAAGCCCAGCACTCCTTCCACCAAGTCTCCAGGCTTGCCCTGATGCCCCTGTGCCTGCATTTCCAGACCTGGGCACTCAGGACAGTGTGAGTCCAGAGGGGTGGCCTGGCAAGGGTGAACCCAGCCAAAGCCGGAGCCACAGGAGGGAAAGCCCTTCTCCCAGCCGGGACTCATAGCCCTGGCCTGGCTCTGCCTGGCTGGAAACAGTTGCAAGGCTGGGACCAGCCAAGAACACCCCTGGCCGCCTCTGTGTCCTCACTGCCTCCCACCTTTCAAAGTCAGAAAGCCTCTCCCACTTGGTTTATGCCAGGTTTGGGGTAAGGGCACAGCTGATGAGTAGCCTGGAGGGGAGGACGAAACAGAGAGGTGGACGGGGAGGGGAGGAGGGGAGAGCACGCCCTGCCTGCTGCTGACGCAGAGCTTCCATCATCATTGGGCTTCTTTTGGTGACACTCCTGATACCCAGGAACTCAGAAGATCCCACGGAGGGGATAAAGAGTTATTATTTGCAGAGATCATGCAGCTCAGAAGCGTAGCTCCCCTCTCTCCCGACACTGCCTCATCTTTGATCCTCTCGGTGGGTCTGAAATGGGTCCTATTATCATTCCTCCTGGACAGAGAAGACAGAGGTTCAGAGAGACTCAGTGATTTACCCACAGCCACTGGGCCCTGGTGGGGCAGAGGCTGCCTGCAACCCTCAAACCCGATCTGAGTTCAGAGTCGGCGAGGGCATCCTCGTGTGGCTTCACAGCTCTCGGGCCGCGGTGGGGCTGGCTCGGAGGGGAAGCGCTACACTGCATTCCCAAACGTTTTGGCCTCAGGACCCCTTTCAGTCTTCAAAAGTATTGAGGACTCCAAACATGGTTTACACATGAGGCTGTATGTACTGATTTACTGTGTTTAAAACTAAAACTGCTAGGTGTGGTGGCTTACACCTGTAATCCCAGCACTTTGGGAGGCTGAGGAGGGTGGATCACCTGAGGTCAGTGGTTCGAGACCAGCCTGACCAATGTGGTAAAACCCTGTCTCTACTAATAATACAAAAATTACCTGGGCATGGTGGCAGGCGCCTGCAATCCCAGCTACCCGGGAGGCTGAGGCAGGAGAATCACTTGAATCCAGGAGGCAGAGGCTGCAGTGAGCTGAGATTGAGCCACTGCACTCCAGCCTGGGTGACAAGAGTGAAACTCCGCCTCCAAAACAAAACAAAACAAAAACCAAAAACTGAAAAATTCTAGAAATATTTTAACTCAATAATAATATCTGTTACACGTTAACATAATAATTTTTGATTAAAAAAACCTAATATTTTGCAAAACAGAAAAGATGTTTAGAGAGAAGCATGGCATGATTTTATATTTTTGCAAGTATCTTGAATGTCTGGCTTCATAGAGGATTTATACACCTGCTTCCGCATTTTATCTATTACAATAGTGCACACATCGGGAAAACTCCATTGTACATGTGTGAGACAATGAGAATAAAAAACCAAGTAATATTTTAGTATTGTTATGGGAATAGTTTTGACCTACAGACTTCCTGAAAGGGTTTCAGGGGTTCCCGGGGGGCCCCTGAGCCACACTTTGAGAATCACCGCACTGCAGTCTCTGAAGTGTGGTCTGTGTCATTCACAAAGCAAATTCCGACATCTCCTGACTCTAAAATGCATCCCCCTCCCCGCCGACACATTATAGGATTTGTGAAATCCAAGTGTTTCTCCCAACTGCACTTGGTTTGCGCCTCTCTCTGCATGCTTGCTTCAGTGGAGGATCTTTTAGTTCACGGAATCTTAGAGTCAGGGGCGTCACCTTATAATCCTCGCAGTAGCAAACCTCTGGATGCCACCTTCCCTCCAGAGGGAGACTCGGGGACCTCTTCTCCACACAGCTTCCAAGGGCCTGAGCGGCAGGTAGCTGGAACCTAATGGAACCCCGGCTGCGGTGCGGGCACTGGATTGGGGAGAACCCTGACCGGGCCAGCGTGCCACCGGGAAGGAGGAGCGAGTCAACACATCTCCTCTGTGCAGCCCGGCCTGCCCCCGCCCCTCACCCCTCCTGTGGGCCCCCATGCACCCTCCTGGTACACGTGAGCTCTCAGGGACAAGCTGTCACACTGTTTGTCATGGGTTTACCTCCCCACCTGGCTGTGGGCATCTGAGGGAAAGAGAGCGTCCCGTCTGTCCATACAGCCCAGGACTGGCCCTGAGCCAACCCTCAGATGCCGGGTAAAGGAGGCCGGCAGTCCCTTCCCGGTCAGCGAAGAAAGAAGTTTCCAGAGGCCCGTTCCCTCAGGAGCAGGTGGAGGGCAGGGCTGGGGAGGGGCACTCCACGGAGGGCAGCTGTCGCTTGGCAAAGCCAAGGGCATAACTCGACTCAGAGGAGGCCGTGTTTGGGCAGCGCCTGGTGCCCAGACGAGCTGTGCAGGCCACTGGGCTGGAGCCTTGCCCACATGACAGGTGTCACTCGGAGGTCCCTGTGAGAGGAGGGCACTTGGGAACATTGTGGCTCCAGGGAAGTGCACGGATGTCCTGGGCCCCCCAGCTCCCAGGGAACCAGCCCCTCCCTCACCCGGACATGGTGCCCTGCCTTGTCGTGGTGGTTGGGAATTTTTCCCTTGTCCTGTGGTCTCTGGGAACCCCAGCCCTGTACCCAGCACGTGGCACCTGACAAGGTTTTGCAGAACTGAATGTTTTAAATGATAAAAGAAATGCGTATTGAGAGGAGCTGCACAGGGGCTTAGTTGTCAGCGGAGTCTCAGTATGGACTGAGGATAGTAGCACCGTCACACTCATGGGCTTCTCTAAATTAGATTTCCTAAAAACGGACCTCACTGGACACTTATAGCTAAGGCAGCCAGAATGTCCAGGAATTCTCAGCAAATCTGAGCAGGATCTCTCCAGAGGAGGTGAGGAACCCACCCTCGGAACACAGCAGGGTTGCGAGGCTGCTGTTTCCAGTACACGGGAGGCTCGGGCTCCCCTGGCTGCTCTCAGAGCCTATATGTAGCCCCTGGGTCTTTCCTCATAGAGTTGCCAGCCATGAGTTAGAAAATTCTAGAAATCTCATAGGCCTTTAAGAAAGGCAAGAGGAGAACAAGGCCAGACACCAGGGCAGCCTCCTGGTAATTCTAAGGTGCTCAGCACCTCTGTGGAGAAGGGGCCTGCCTGTATGTCTGGGTCTTCATCCTCCTCCCACGCAGGGCTTGAGATGTGGCAGGTGGAGGCAGGTGGTGATGTGGGGGGCCTAGGAAAGACCCTCCGCCCACAACCACATATACACATGTTTTTCTCTTTCTCTTTCTTTTTCTTTTCTTTTGAGGCAGGGTCTCACTCTGTGGCCTGGGCTGGAGTGCAATGGTGCCATCACAGCTCACTGCAGCCTCGACGTCCCCTGGCCCAGGTGATCCTCCCACCTCAGCCTCTCGAGTAGCTGGGACTACAGGTGCACACCATCATGCCCCGCTAATTTTTGTATTTTTGTAGAGATGGGATTTCACCATATTGGTAGGCTGGTCTCGAACTCCCGGGTTCAATCCCCCGAAGTGCTGGGATTACAGGCATCCCACTGTACCTGGGCTTCTTTTCCTCTTTTCCTTTTCTAAAATTCAGTTATGGTCTCACTGTGTTGCTCAGGTTGATCTTGAACTCCTAGCCTCGAATGATCCTCCTGCCTTGGCCTCTGAAGTGCTAGGATTGTAGGCCTGAGCCACCATCTCTGGCTATACATATGTTTTTCTACTGTCATCCTGGAATCGTTTCTAAAAACCTTATATTAATGACTCACTTTTTGGGGTTATGAAGATCTTTTTTACAAAAACACTGTATCTGAGGAAGTGGGCTTTTCAAATAGGGGTATGAGTGCCTTTGGGTGGCTGTAGGATGCAAGCAAACAAAGCCATGCATGGACATGGCTCCTTCCCGGGCCATCCTCTGCTGCAGACTTGAAGAGAAGCATGATTTTTATGTTAAAGCAGACATGAATAGCTTATTGAAGTGACGGCAGAAAGTGCCTGCCCGTGTATCCAATAAAAAGCAGGAATCTTCAAGGACACTTCTAGCCTCTGGGCTACACTAAGATGCTTCCTCCCCCAGGAGTGCTCAAATGCTTGATGCAGTTGGGAAGTGGCTGGTCGCAGGGTGTGGGGCTGGCGTGGCAGGAATGCGGAGTCTGCCCTCGTGTTGTGCGTGAGAACACTGAGCCCAGTGATGTGGCCACTGGTCCAAGGAAACACAGCTGACCTTAAGTATGTCAGTGCCACTCTGGACTCTTTCCTCACACTGTTGACAAAGACAGAAGGCTCCCCAGAACCCGGCCACCAGGACAGACGTCAGCTGGTGCTAAGAACTGGGCCCTGAGCATGGGAGGCTTCAAAACACCAGGGCAGCCCACCTCCTCCAGAAGCCTGCAGCGGCCCCAGGGGGAGTGGGAGCAGAGCAGGTGTTGGAGCCTCTCTAGGGGAAGCCCTGCGTCAGGACTTGGAGTCGCAGGGGGTGATAGTGTGGAGAGCCAAGCCTCAGACTAAAAGCATGGGTCCCGGGTTCAAGGTCTGACCTGTCACCTAGGGGCTGAAGCTTTGGGCATACCCTGCCCCCACCCCCACCATGAGCCTCACAGTGTCCGCAGTGAGAAGAGCCACCCTCTTGAAGGCCCCTCCAGCCTCAGATCTGCAAGGACTGGGAGGAACAGAGCGGGGTCCCTGAGGTGACTGGCCTCAAGCTGACCCTGCAGAGTAAGCACAGAGGGGAAGGGGGCAGGGAGGGGTGTTCTTGTCACAGGGAGGGACTCTGGACTTCCTGGACTGTTGGGCTTTTGCGCAGCCCAGGACTCCTGTCTACCTGTGGCTGGCTGAATAACGGTCCCCAAAGATGTCTGCGTCCTAATCCCTGGAGCCTGGGAGTGTTCCCTGGTGTAAGGAAAGGGCTTTGTAGGTGGGAGTACATTCAGGACCTTGAGACAGGGAGATCATCCTGGATCATCAGGATGGGCCCAATGCACAGCTGCAAGTCTCCTCCAAGACGGGGGCAGAAGGAGGCAAGGAGGAGAGAGGGTGCTGTGAAGACGTGAGATTGGAAGCTGCTCCGCCGCTGGCCTTAGAGCCAGGTGGAGGGAGGAACCATGAGCCACGGGACGAGACGCCCGGAATGCAGCCCGGAAACTGGGCAAGGCGAGGAAGCTGTTCTTTCCCAGAGTCCGTGACACCACAGTTTGAGCTGCATGAAATGGATTTCAGACTCTGACCCCCACAACTGAAGGAGAACAAACGTGTGCTGTTTGAAGCCATCAGACATATGGCATTTTGTCACAGCAGCCACAGGAAACAGATACACCATCCACTGGAGAAGTGACCCTTAGGTCTGAGGAGCCACGATTTACCACACTGCACATGGCCCCACGCGGGACGCTTTGACAAGCTCAGGAATGTGCAGGTGGAAGGCGGGGGCCGGCAAGGGCAATGCCACGGGCTCCCCAACCAAGGTGAGTGCATCGTGTGCCTGTGGAACTGATGGTGTTGGGGGGCCTGGGAAGGTCAAGACCCCATTCATTCAAGGGTGTGACCCTCCCCCACCCCCAACCCTGGCAGGCATCTGATAACTGGCAGGCTTCAGAATCCGGTTGTAGTGAACAGTGAAGACCTCCAACCCGAGAGACCCCCAGACAGGGTGAGACCCCCAGACAGGGTGGATCCTGAGCCTACAGGTCCCCCCAGCTGATTGTAGAAACCCCATTACCGTTGGGAGCTCAAGTCTTTTTTCTCCCAGATCCTCCAAAACTTAGGGTCAGCACAGCCTTAATCCCCTGTGGGTCCCGGCATTTCACCAGCCCTTCCAGCTATCCCTGCAGGCTGCAGGCTTGCCTCTGACTATTGGCTGGCTTTGAGTCAGACTTTCTCAAAGCTAACCTTTCCCCAAGTGTAGCAGAGCCTTTTGGTGGCCTTGGAGAGGCCCAAACAAGGCCACATGAGAGAGAACATGAAGTCCAAATTTAGGAAGGGGGAACATGGCTTTTCAAAGAGTTTGTAAACAGAATTCAAGAATGGAATAAAGGAGGTATATGATAAATGAGGGAATGAAAAAAAACAAGTTAGGCATCAATTAGACAGAAAGAAAATTAATTTCCTGACTTTTAAAAATCCTTTTTTCTCTGCTATCACAGAGGGTTGCAGAGTCACACTATCAGCAGTCACATATTTTATGGAACAGTAAAGATGTGTAGAAGAGAAAACCTTGATTAACTGGAGTCTAGACCAACACTGCCCTCCCCCAGTTCTCATGTCTGAAGCTTTCACTTAGCAAGAATCCTTTCAGTGGATTTGGCTTTAATCAAGAAGCAAAAATAGCTTCAAGACAAGGAAAAAGCTTCCGCACAAGATTTAAAAAGCCAAGACCCAGCATCCTGTGTCGTGGGCTCAGAGAACATTGATTTCACCTGGCCCCAGGCCTCCGCCCCTTGGCGTCTCACTCCCACAGCGACTCCAGAGGGGAGTATGCCTTTAAAAGGGTTCTGTTTAGGTCACTCCTCTGCTCAAAAATCTTTAGGGCTCCCCATGGTCCTCAGAATCAAGTTCACATTTCCTGGCCTTACATTCTCAGGCTCCCTTGTAAGCTGCCTTGCCCCTGTTCAGGGCCTTGATAGGGGCCTCCCTGCAGGTTTTTGACCTCTGCTCTTTGCACCTCCATGGCCTCAACTGTCTCGCAATGCCTCACTTAGACGTCCCTCAGGTCGCTCATGATGAGACTCTGGGAACTCACCTCCACAAACTTCGTTCAACTTCAACCTTTCCCGCTTTGGTTCCTCCACGCCAAAGCCTGGTGTGACACAGGCTGCCAACTGACCACCAAAGCCATCTCCTCTCCTTGGACACACAGTAGGAGTGGCAATGAGACCAAGATGGAACCTGAGAAATTTAGGCAGAAGCGATTTATCACCCTTCTAAGCCAGCCCCATAAAAACCTTCTCCTCCTATTCTTCCACACCCCTTTTTCCTTTTAGTGACTGCATGGGAGACAACCTCCAGGGTGGCCTGGGGAGCCACGTGTTGAAATAGAGCTCCAACAGGTGGAAAGAGCCTGGGTCCCCGAGTCATTGCTTGGAAAACAGCTGCCCAGGAGAGCTGCCCCACCAGAGACACCCAACTTGAACAACCGCATGAGCAAGAAACAAGCTTTTATTGTGTAGAGCTATTGAGATGTGTTGAATTCATCTGTTACAGCAGCTAACACGACGTGTTCTAGTATACCTGGGCATCACTCTGGACTCTTCCCCTCTCCCTCATCATCCCTACTCAGAAACCAAGCCTTGTCCATTGTATTGCCAGATGGCTCTTGATTCACTCCCTCTCTGCACCCCCACTTTACTAGTTCTGGCCTCAACATCTCTAGTCTCCTAACTGGTTTCCATGCTTCTCCAGGTAGCTACTTTCTCTCAGTCTGAGTCCCAAAGTCCACACATAGGGATCAGGCCTAAATCTCAGAGGGGAGAAAAGTCCAGCTAAATACAGAGACTGAAGAGACAGACCAGCTGAGCCCAGCCTGGATCAGCTGATCCCCAGACAACCTTTAAGACACTGAGGCTGGATGCGGTGGCTCACGCCTGTAATCCTAACACTTTGGGAGGCCGAGGCAGGCGGATCACAAGGTCAGGAGATCGAGACCATCCTGGCTAACATGGTGAAACCCCGTCTCTACTAAAAATACAAAAAATTAGCCAGGCATGGTGGTGGGCTCCTGTAGTCCCAGCTACTCGGGGAGGCTGAGGCAGGAGAATGGCATGAACCTGGGAAGCAGAGCTTGCAGTGAGCCAGGATCTCGCCACTGCACTCCAGCCTGGGCAACAGAGCGAGACTCTGTCTCAAAAAAAAAGACATTGAATTGGCTGGGTGCGGTGCCTCGTGCCTATAATCCCAGCGTTTTGGGAGGCTGAGGCAGGCAGATCACCTGAGGTTGGGAGTTCAAGACCAGTCTGGCCAACATAGTGAAACCCCATCTCTACTAAAAATACAAAAATTAGCCAGGCATGGTGGTGCATGCCTGGAATCCCAGCTACTTGGGAAGCTGAGGCAGGAGAATTGCTTGAACCTGGGAAGTAGAGGTTGCAGTGAGCCAAGATGGCGTCATTGCACTCCAGCCTGAGTGACAGAGCGAAACTCCGTCTCAAGGGGAAAAAAAAAAAGACGCTGAATTGTAGAGGTTTGCTTGGGAGCAAAAGCTAACAGGCATGATCATTCTGTCATGAGATTTCACACACATCTGCTGAAAGGGAGTCCTATGGTTTGCATGTTTGTCCCTCCTAGAACTCACATTGAAACTTAATCCCCAATGTGGGAATATCGAGAGGTGGGGCTTTTTAGAAGCGATTGGCTCATGAGGGCTCTGTCCTCATGAATGGATTAATCCGTTCATGGATTAATGGATTAGTGGGCTATCATGGAATGGGAACTGGTGGCTTTATAAGAAGAGGAAGAGAGACCTGAGCTGGGACACTCAGCCCCTTCACCATGGGATGCCCTGCACTGTCTCAGGACTGCAGAGTCCCCACCAGCAAGAAGGCCCTCGCCAGATGCAGCCCCTCGACCTTGGACTTCTCAGCCGCCAGAACTGTAAAAAATACATTTCTTTTCTTTGGAAATTACTCAGTTTCAGGTATTTTGTTCTAAACAACAGCAGATGAATGAAGACAGACAAGGTTGTTTTTGTCCTTGGTTTGGCTTCATGCTGGAAGGAGCTGTCTTTTCCTCTAAGTCTAGAGCATGTCTGAAGCCAGAGAGAATGAAGCAGACACACAAAGAACAGCAGAGATGAGCAGAATTCAGAAATGGAGGAGCTCAAGACAGCCCAGAAAACATAACTTAAGGCCCCTGGATCCAGCCCCTGGACTCCCAATCATGCAAACCAAGACTGTAATTCCTTTTTTATGTTGATTTCTTCCACAGGCAACTGAAAGGCTCCTGGCTCTTAAGACATTCTTTCTTTCTTTTTTCTTTCTTTCTTTTTTTTTTTTTTAGACAGAGTCTTTCTCTGTTGCCTAGGCTGGAGTGCAGTGGTGTGATCTTGGTTCACTGCAACCTCCCTGTCCCAGGTTCAAGCGATTCTTATGCCTCAGCTTCTCCAGTAGTTGGAGTTACAGGCGCACGCCACCAAGCCTAGCTAATTTTTGTATTTTTAGTAGGGACAGATCAGGCCCAGGTCTCCTTTCTAGTCCTTCCCATTCTAGTCCAATTTGCTTTCTGTGATGCTAGAGGTCTTGATCCCAAAGCCTGCATTCTCAGTGCAGCGCAGTTCTTCAAGACTCTACTACAAAATCAACAAAAACGTATAAAAGCAATTGGGGGATGGTGAAAATGGCAAAAAGAACCAGAATCACAGGAAGAGAAGGCTGGGAGCCCAGGAACTAGAAGCCGGTGGGTGTGATTTCCCACCTGGGAACACATTACCCAGGGCGTCGCAGAAATAGAGAATTGTTTAAAAGGCAATAATTTGCTCAGCTGTAACTGCAGTTCTCTCTGGCTGAGGGATGCTGTTTGTTCCTAGTGAAATTTAATAGCGCAATAACTGTTTTAATGGCACCCCTCCCAGTACTGTTCAGCCCACCCCTGGGTGCCAGACGGTCAAAGTGTGCTCTAAAATATGAGCATTAGTCATCCTCCCAGAGTGGCTGTGCCCGGCAACCCTGAAGGCTCTCACATTTGTCATCCCCATAAATCTTGACTGCAAGTGTCCCTGGGATCGGTAAACTGAGGCAGGTGGAGGGGGCTGACTCTGGGAGTTCCTGGCTCCTCCATCACCCTCTAGGGATCTTTCCAGTCAGGGCCAGGCTCCAAGATTTAAGGACAGCCTCAGGTGAGAAGGCTGTCTGGACTCAGAAAGAGCCGATTCAAATGCTGGCTCTCTCATTGCCCACTCTGTCCTTTTGGGCAAAGGCTTCAGCACACTGAGTCTGTTTCATCTACAAGGCGGCGCTCATAATGCCGCCTTTGTGGGGCGCTGCTGCCAGGGTCTGAGAAGGCGCCTTATAAAGCAGCTGCCCGTACACACAGACAGGCCTGGAACCCAGGAGCCCCCAGCACTAGTGATGGCTGTTCTGCTTTGCTCTCTGGATGGAAAAGAGTGCACAGGCCTTAAGATTCCCCAGACTTCACCACTACATACTTCCATGCACAGGCGCCTGGGCTCTGAGACCTCACTCTGCACAAGGTATGCCTGTTTAGTGTGAGCTCTGATTACACTGGGCAGTTTCTGAAATCATTTTAGCTGGGAACACAATACCCTGTGGGTTTGCTTTGGGTCACAGGTTTATGTGACTTTGGAGAGAGCACATCTGGGCTCAAATGGCAACAGACACAGGTTTGCTTGTTGTGGTTTAAGAAATAGGAATTACGGATCAACCCAAGAATTGAGTCCTATTTCTTTCTTGTGCTAATACAGTGTGCTGATATTAGGAACACCCACCACCCCTCCCACCCAGGCCACAGGGGTGGTGAAGTCCAAGGAGCGGTTGGGATAACTTCCTCTCACCACTCATATTTAAAAGGGAGGCTTGGCCAGGTGCAGTGGCTCACGCCTGTAATCCCAGCACTTTGGGAGGCTGAGGCAGGTGGATCACTTGAGGTCAGGAGTTGGAGACCAGCCTGGCCAACATGGTGAAACCCTGTCTCTACTAAAAAGACAAAAATGAGCCAGGCGTTGTGGTGCGTGCCTGTAATCTCAGCTACTTGGGAGGCTGAGGCAGGAGAATCACTTGAACCTGCGAAGCGGAGATTGCAGTGAGCAGAGATTGCACCACTACACTCCAGCCTGGGCAACAGAGTGAGACTCTGTCTCAAAAAAAATTAAAAATAAAAGTAAAAAAAATAAAAGGGAGGCTCTGGGGAAGCGGACAGAGGGGTCTAGTGGCGAATGGCCAAGGTTACTTTCTTCCTCTCATATGAACTCTACGAGGATGGAGACCCTGGCCTCACCTAGAGTGTCCAACCATCCCACTTTGCCCGGGGCTTTAAGATTGAAAGTCTTGCATGTTGAGTCTAGCATCCCAGGGAATTTCTCAGTGCCGGACAAATCAAGATGATCGGTTGCTTTAGTTACTCCCAGCACACATATATAGTAGACACTGAACAAATATTTGTTGCATGAACAAATACATTTAATTTAGTTCCATTTAATACCATCGGATCTCACAGACTCATGTTGGACAGATGACCCATTTCCTGTGTGCTTTGCAGTTTGCAAATCCCTTTTGTGACAACCACCCTGACCACGTCCTCCGAGTACTAGAAGGTGGTCGGAGGGCGGAGAGGTGGGAACCCCTCATAAGGAAGCCAAGGTCATGACTATCCTCCTCCCAGCTCAGGGCAGCTGCAGGTCAGGGCATCGCTCGTGGAGCACAGCCTTGTGGGGACAGAGTGGGGCCCTGATGAGGGCAGGACCTTGAGGGGAAGGGGGTCCCCAGTGTTCTGCTACCCCTAGAGTGAAGCTTCTCCTTCCAGAGCCTACTGGGGAGGGAGGGCCTGCATTTTTTTCAACAAGGCCCCGTCCTTCAGTTCCCTCCCGACATGCTCAAAGGCATTTTGGTAGAGGGTGAGTTGGAGAGAGTCTTGGAGGAAATAACAGCTCTGCCTGTAGGAGGGGAGCCCCCAGGAGTTAAAAGGTGAGCAAGGAGGGTGGGAGCCCGCATTTCACCAACAATGTGACTCCCACCGCAGCGGGCAGTAGGTTCTGCTTTCGAAGCCAGAAGAGCTGCAAGTGCAGCCCAGACAACCCCGCTTTCAGCAGAGGCTAAAATTCCTCCCCTCTCCAAACTATGGCCCACTCGCATGTCATTAAGAAACTGTTAGGGGCGGTGAGCGTGGTCCTCGCCTCAGATGGAGTCCCCCTTTTCCACAAGAGCAGTTCCTGGGCCACAGAGAAGACCTTCCCAGGTAGTGAGAGGGTCACTCTCTTCCCCGGCCAGAGGCAGCTAAGATCCATCTCTGGACTCTGGAGAGAATATTCCAGAATCCTCAGTGGGCAGTTGAGGGTTGGTGAGTCCATCACATACCACGCACTGTGTCCACCAGCAGCACCCACCCGACACAGGCCTCGGAGAAGCAGCTTTGGCTGCGTGTCTGCAGGCCTCAGCTCAGTGTGGAGGCAGGGAGAGAACAGAGAGAGACTCTGAGTTTCAGGAGGAGCAGGGGCAACTGCAGCAGGGGCAGCCAGACCCAAAGGAGTGGGGGCTGGCGGCCACGGGCAGGGTCTGCTGCAGGACTCTGCTTTGTGCTTCCTCCCCACCCTCACTGCCGCCGCCACAGCCCCCATCCTCCCTGGGTAGCAGGCTCATTTTGCTCCCTGCTTCCCTTTCTCTGCATGGGCATCCCATAATGTCCCTGTGCATGGTGCAGGCCAGCAAGGCTCCAGCGTGTTGTGTAGGCCTGGATGTATTGTGTCCATGGTTGTTGGTGCGCTTTTCTCTGGGGCCACACGAATAAGGTGTGGTTTAAAAGGGATGTGTGTGTGTGTGTGTGTGTGTGTGTGTGTATGTGTGTGTGTATACGGAGGCGTTGCCATGCCCACCAAATATAGGACATCACAAATGCATGATGGCAGAGGTATTAGTAACAACTATGGGGACAGTGAATGTGGTGGGTGGGCAGAAGGGTAAGGGAGATGGCAGGGGTGGTGACCGCACACTCATAGTGCAGAGAGTTCCTGCGCTCAGCCTGAGGGTCGAGGCAGCGGTCTCTCTGGGTCCTGCAGGTCTGGGCTTGCCATAAGCCCTCTGCAGACCTGGGCCCGTTAGGTACCTCAGCTGCAGAGTCCAAGTCACTCCTTAACACGCAGTGTGGCTTGGTTCTTCCCGGTTAAATGCTGCACGTGATTATAAGAGCAGAACTCTAGGAAGAACTGGTCCCTGCAAGGAGAGGAGGGTGGCAGGGAGAGGCACGACCTGGTGCTTCCTGCACCTGCTGGTCAGGGGGTGCTGCGTGAGGGAGGCATGTCCTGCAGCCTTTCACCTCCATGCCCCTGGGAGCAAGCATTCTCACTTCACAGATTAGAAAGTCTTAACCACATTCATTTCCTGACAATAGCCCAAGCAGTAGCTGTGGTGGGCCCGGAGCTGTGGACGCCTCGCCTCGGAAGGCAGAACTCTGTTTACCCCGGCAGCGCACCAGGCTGGGTGTTGAGCTGCTGCAAACACACTGCCCATGAGAGGTGCCACCAGGCCAGCAGTGGAGGGTCTCAGAAGGCCGCCCTTGTGGCCACGGCCACACGCCAGGCAGCTACCCCTCGGTCCCAGTCAGGACAGACCCTGCAGGGACAAGGTCAGCAGATGCCCTGCACTAGGGACAGGGAGCGAGGAGGCAGAAGGAACCGAGGCCTGGGCTGTCCAGCCTGCTTCTCCCCCAGGCCCCTGGCGCCTGCCGTGCTGGCTGCGTCCATCGCTCAGATCTCACCCAGCTGCTTCCCCACTGGGTCACCCACGCCTTGGACCCACTTGTGTCCCTGTCCACTGTGGGGACCACCTTGATCTCTGCTCCACCCCCAAATTCTCAGGTTGATACTGCAGATGTCGAACCCGATGCTGGCACCCAGGAACTGGTTCTGGCCCTGCCCCCAGCTTCAGGTACCATGCCTAGATAGCCGCTGCTCCCATACCTGCCCTCCCCTGGCGTCTCCTGGTGTCTGTGGGCCTGCAGGCTGGGCTCCCTCTGCCCAAGTTCCTTCTTTGCTGGCAGAACCACTCCAGCAGCAAGAGCAGGGGGTGTGGGCACCAACCCTGCCTACGACTGTTTTTGCCCCTCCAAGGTCTGTGGGAAGGAGGCCTTGCACACCAGGGCCAGCAGAAGAAAGAGTCGGCCTGGATGTGCTCTCTCTTCTGCATGCCGCCCCTCCCAACACTCGTTTTCTGACCCCCACCCCCCAACCCAATTTGGCACGCTCTGCCCGTCCCTTGGGACGCTCTGTCCCTCTCTTAGGGGGATGATTCTGTTTCTGGGTGAACCGGCAGTTTCAGGCTTTGGCTAGAGGTGTTCTGCCCTAGCTGAGCTGGCTTCAGAGAAGGAAATGTGGGCTCTGGCCTATGTGTGGGTGCTGGGGGGTGCACCCAGGCTCCAGTGTGACCTGCCTGCTGGGGAGCTTGACCAGCTGTGGCAGAGGTGGCCACAGAGCAAGCTCACCCGGCTAAGGCAAGAATCCATTTTTTGCCCTGAGGAGTGAGCCATGTCGCGCTGCATGAGGAAGCGAATGTCCCACCTGGTAGCACGGCCTGGCCCTGCTCCCTGCACATCAGGAACCAGCCTCAGTGCCCAAGGACACTCCCTCCTTCCCAGTTGGCCGGCCTCCCAGGCCCCCAGGGGTCAGTGTGGCTCTGCAGGGTGTGGCTCCCTCTCCAGTGAGACTCTTTAACCTCATAACCTTATCCTGCCCCCACCGCAGAAGAGGGCTCTGCCAGTCCAACACGCCATTGTCCCCAGGAGCACCTGGGACAGCGGACCTCTGGGAGAACTGAATTCAGCATCAACAGCTCTGGACTTGAAGCCGGTTCTTCTGCTTCTTAGCGTGGGGCCCTCAAGCAGTTACTTAACGTCCTTGACCTCAGTTTTCTCATCAGTAAAGTGGGTCGACAGTAAGGGAGCTTCTGGGGGTGAAGGCTGACCCCAGTGCCATGCACACAGCAAGCGACTATCCGCTGAGTCAGGATCTAGACTCCGTAGCTGTGACCAGAGGGAGGGGCCCGTCCACCCGGCTCCTGGTCAGGGCTTAGACTCCGACGGCCCTGGCTCTGAGTCCCTCCAGCCAGTCTTCCTGCCACATTCCCTGGGCCTCCAAGTCCCCACTGGCAATGAGGAGAGCACACTAGTGTCTGCTCCCCAGGACCCCCCAGGGACGGGACACGGACAGCACTCCTGACATTGTTACTAACAGCAGCCGGCGCATCTGGGCGTCCCGGGGTATCCCAGGGCACCCCAGGGCATTCCAGGTATCCCAGGGTATGGGCATCATTTGCCAGAACAACTCACTGTTCCCCTCAGGGTGAGCTGATGCTCCAAGCCCTGTTCTCCCAGGCTTCAGACGAATGAGGCCCAGGAGGTTGCCTCCCCCTGCACCTGTGACTCAGCACCTGAGAACCCAGCCCCAGCAAGGCTGATGAACGTAGGAGCCCTCCAGCTGCCTCTGAGCAAGCCGGCCCTGGGGCAGGCCTGCTGGGGAAATTCAGATCTCAGCGCTAGAGTCCTGCACGCAGGGTTGCCAGATCGAGCAGACGAAAATATAGGATGTCCATGCCCTTTGGGGACAGATACTAAAAACTCATTTGGTGTTTATCTGAAACTCAGACTTGACTGAGTGCCCTCTGTGCCATCTGGCCACCGACCTGCACAGCTCTGCCTCCCTGCCTTTCCTCCCATCCCTAGTGACACGGTGCTGGGAAGACCTGAACTGCCCCACCAGGCCCAGCTCAGGGCAAGCGCGCCAGGAATGCCGTGTCCTGAGTTGGGCCAGCTGTCTCCAGCCTCCGAGGGAATCACAGTCTTCTGTCGCCTTGCCTGGGAGGCTGATGTCCCCAGCGTGTCACCATGCTCAGAATGGGGGGCTCCAGATGTGCCTGATGAAAGGCTGTAGGTCAGTCTCATGAAGTCGCTGGTAGCAACGTCTCAAGCCAGAAGTCGACCACAGCCAGCCCCACCCATCAACCCTCTTCCTCCCCCAGGCCAGCAGAACATGGGAGGCCATGTTGGAGGAAAGACCTTTGAGGGAGTTTCCCAACACCCTGTTCTCTCCCAGCGCCCAGTCACCAGGCAGTCAGGGGGACAGGGCGGTCTTCACAGACGGATCAGCTGCCAAAGCTGGCCTCACTCCCCGAGACCCCATTTCCAGGGAGCAGCCACCACACTCGCCTCAGGGGCCCACTTCCCCTTTAATCCTAGGGCCCGAGCACCCACAGCCTCTTCCCTAGCCCTCTGTAGACAAGGAAGACCTGGCTTGAGGGCCTCTTGCCCCAGAATCACCTCAGAGCCCTGAGTCCTGCCCGACCTTCCGCCCTGACTGGAATTCTTGGGCTGGGCCTAGGCTGCCTGTTCATAGTGACTGCCATGAACATTCAAATTTGAGAGCCTCCAAGGAAGGGGACAGCCCCAGGGAAATAAACAGGGAAAGTATGTGGCCTGAGGTGGCAATCTCTAAGACATGCAGGCCCCACCGCCTGCAAGCACAGCCCGGCCCTCTGGGCTCCTGGAAGGAGGAGCTGCTGGGAAGTCCTGCTCATCAGCCAGCGTGTGGACAGCCTCCCCCGTGGGTTAAAGCTGGTGTACCATCCTGCCCTCCAGGAGTAGGAGACAAACGGGAGACAAACGCAGGAGCCTGGGGGCTGGAACAGGAAGAGTCCTGCAGCTCTCCGGAAGAGGCGGCACCTTCACTGGGTCTCAGCCAGGAAGGGTGTTTTTGGGAAGGGGAATGGTGTGAGCGAAAGGCTGGAGGCTTGAAGATGCAACTGTGTGCCCCTTGGAATCAGAGTACGCAGCGAGAGGCAGGCAGTTGTTGGGGAGTCCTGTCCTGCTGGGAGAGCTCAATTTGACACCGGGTGGGCGTGTGCCAACTTCAGGGACAGAAAAATTACCCTGGGGGCTGGGTGTGGTGGCTCACGGGCACGCCTGTAATCTCAACACTTGGGAGGCTGAGACAGGAGGATCACCTGAGGTCAGGAGTCCGAGACCATGGCTAACATGGTGGAACCCCGTTTCTACCAAAAATACAAAAAATTATCCGGGCATGGTGGCACACGCCTGTAATCCCAGCTACTCAGGAAGCTGAGGCAGGAAAATCGTTTGAACACAGGAGGCAGAAGTTGCAGTGAGCCGAGATTGCACCACTGCACTCCAGCTTGGGCAACAATAGTGAAACTCCGTCTCAAAAAACAAAACAAAACAAAAGAAACAAACAGAAAAATCACCCAGAGAACGTCCAGTTAAACACACCTGTTTATTTCCTCCTCCAGTGAATGCTAGTAAAATAACAGAAAAGGAAGTTAAGAAGGGTGAACTTGGAGGCACCAGCAGAGAGGCAAGGGCAGAAAATGAGCAGGGAGATTGGATGGCAATTCAAATGTAGGATGGTTAGGTTCCCTAGACAACCACAAACACCAAGGGTTTCCTCGTGCCCCTCTCCCCACTGCTGCCACCACCATAGGAGAGGCAGGAGGTCCGTCCACTGGAGAGCTCGAGAAGGCTCTGGAATTGGGAACTCCGGGCATAGTAGGAGGTGGTAGATGAAGTAGGAGTGGTTTACGCAAGTGCCATGGGAGTTGTGGGGTGTCCCCCCAAAACCCCTGCAGATATATCCCCTGGTAGGAGATGAGAGGATTCTTTACTAGAGACACAGAATCACCCTAAGAGGAATAACTGCAGATAAGGTATTCTGAGGAACCTCTCACAGACAAAAAGCCATTGGCCACCTCATCACCCTTCTGTGACACAGATCAGTCAACAAGCACCCTTCCCACCACCACATGCACATGCACACACTCAGGCACACATGCAACACACACACATACACACACACACACACGCACACACAGGCCTTCCAGTCAGCCTCTGGTGTCTCACTCTTCACGTGAGTCAAGCCAAGGCTCCCAGACACCTGAGAAAAGCTCTCATCTCAAAGACAAACACCAGCTTGGGGAAATTTGGAGGTGGAGTGGGAAGAGTAAATTCTGCAAGGAGAAGTTTTAAAAAACCAAATCAGCATCCTCAGAGGAATAGAGAAGATATTGCAATCATGAAGTAAGAACAGAGTGCTTGTTTTAAAAATTCGTAGACAAGAAAGAGCTGAAAATCAAAAATATGATCACCCAAAGGCAAAGTTCAATAGAAAGAGTTGGAAGCTAAAATCTCCATGAAAGAGTAACAAAATGACTAGTGGGAAATGGAGAGAAAAGCAAATGAAGAGATTATTCTAGGAGGTTCAGCATGTTAATAGGAATTTCAAAAGGTTAGAAGACCAATCAGCCTGGGTGTGGTGGCTCACACCTGTAATCTCAGCACTTTGGGAGGCCTAGGCAGGAAGATCACTTGAGGCTAGGAGTTCAAGACCAGCCTGGGAAACACAGAAAGACCCCATCCCTAAAAATAAAAATAAAAATAAAAATTAGCCTGGCATAGTGGTGCACACCTGTAGTCCAAGATACTCGGGAGGGTGAGATGGGAAGATCACTTGGACCTGGAGACTTCAAGGTTGCAATGAGCTATGATCATGCCACTGCACTCTAGCCTGGGTGACAGTGAAATCCTATAGAACAAGACAAAAACAAAGACGAAGAAGAAGAAGGAGGAGGAGGAGGAGGAGGAGGAAGAAGAAGTAGAAGGAGAATGAGAAGAAGAAGAAGAAGGAGGAGGAGGAGGAGGAGGACCAATCAACCAAGATGCCAACAAACATTATATAATTATATTATATATAATTATATATACATTATATATGTATATGTTATATATAATATAATTATATTGTATGATATATATTTATATGCATATATACATATATGTATATTATAAGATACAAATATATAATATAATTATATATATTATATGTAATTATACTGAACCTTCCAGCACTGAAAGACATGACTCTGGGTTGAAGGCCCATTGATGGCCTGGCACAGTGGTTCTCAAACAGTGGTCCCTGAAGAGCAGCAGCATCCCTCCTTCCAGGTGATTCTGATGTGTGTAAGGTAAAGGTTGAGAACTGCTGGCCTAGCACATGAAGGTGCTCCATAAAGTAAATCCCAAACACCTGAACAGAAGTTCTTAAAATGCTTCCAGAAAGAAAACAGAAAGTCTACATCCAAAAACAAATAAGAATTAGAACAACACCCATCTTTCCAACAGCAGTCCTGGAAGCTGGTGTTTTCCAAACTAGAATGAATATCAGTGTGAAGGGAGAAGACAGACAGTTCGGATGTGAAAGGACTATATTGCATATTCCTCCCTTAAGAAGCTACTGGAACATATGTTCCTCAAAATGAGAAAGCAAACTGGCAAATGAAGAAATAGAAACACATGGAATTCAGGAAATGGGGGATTGACTATAAAAGAAAGGCAAAGGAAATCCTCAGGATGATGGCCCACATTGTCAATTAAATTCAACAAGTGTTGATGAAGCCCTATGATGTGCCAAACACTGGGTAACATGGCCAGGTTGGTAAACATGGCAAACAAACCATTCTTCCCACAGAACTTCTAGGGGAGGAGATTATTGAACATCCCATTGCAATGCAGCATGACAAGTGTTTTACAGGAGAAGCAATCAGGGGATGCACCTTACCCAGACTGAGAGATCCAGGAAGCCATTAGGGAGCATGGTAGCCAGGATGAGATGGGAAGGCTGAATAGGATGGTGCCAAGAAAAGGGCAATGTTTTCCTTTGACCCTGTTGTCATTAATAAAAACATTTCATCTGAAATCTTAACAATAAGCATCACACCCTCTGGGGAACAGCTCATTTCTTTCTACCTCACCTCCTCTATTATCTCTACTCTAGCAATTCTTTAAAAACTTACTATCCATAAACAACTGTTAAAACTGACTCAAGATGAAATGGAAAATCTGAGTAGAAACAAAACAAATGAACTGATTGAACTAATAATTTAAAAACTTTCCACAAAGAGAAACCCAGGCCCAGATGGCTTCACTGGTAAATACTACCAAAGAAGAACGAATGCTAATCTTTCACAATCTCTTCCAAAAAATAGAAGAATGAATACTTCCCAATTCATTCAATAAGATCCTAGTATTATCCAGATAGCAAAACCAGAAAAGGATATCACAAGAAAACTACAGACCAACATCCCTTATGAATACTGATGCAAAAAAATCATCAACAAAATACTACAAACAGAACCCAGAAATACAATAAAAAGAATTATATACCATGACCAAGTTGTATTTATCTCAGGAATGCAAGGTTGGTTCAACATATGAAAGTCACTCAGTGTAATACACTGTAATTATAGAATAAAGGACAAAAAACACATCATCATCTCAGTAGACACAGAAAGAACATTTTGACAAAATGGAACACCTTTTCACGATAAAAACACTTAACAAAGCATGAAGAGACAGGAACTTTCTCGATCTCATAAAAGGCATCTATGAAAAATTCATGGCTAATGTCATATTTAATAGTGAAAGACAGGATGTTTCCTCCCAGTGATCCAGAACAAGAGAAGGATGTCTGCACTTGCCACCTCTGTTCAACATTGTACTGAAAGGTTTTACCATGATAATTTGGCCAAAAACATTTTAAAAATAAGTTAAATAAATAAAAGGAATCCAAATGGAAAAACTACCTCTATTCACAGATGACAAGCTCTTATATACAGAAAATCTTGAGGAACCCACGAAGAAAAAACAACAACAAAACTGTAAGACTAATAAACAAGTTCAGCAACATTGCAGGACACAAGATCAGTGTACAAACACAAATTATATTTCTGTACAATATCCATGAACAATCAAAAAAATCAAGAAAATAATTCAATGTCTAATAGCATCAAAAAGTGCTTAGGAATAAAGTTAACAAAAGAAGTACAAGATTTATACTCTGACAGCTACAAAACATTGTTGAAAAAAATTAGAGAAGATCTAAATAAATGAAAAAATATCCCGTAATCATAGATCAGACAACTTAATTTTGTTAAGATGACAGTACTCTCCAAATTTATCTACAGATTTAATGCAATTCCTATCAAAATCTTATCTTCTTTTTTTGCAGAAATCAATAAGCCAATCCTATAAAATTCACATCCAAGAGATCTGGAACAGTAAAAACATCACGAAAAAGAACAAAATTGGAGGGACTGCACTTCCCAATTTCAAACTGATTAGAAAGCCACAGTAATCAAGGCAATGTGGTACTGGCATAAGACACAAACATATAGATCAATGGAATAGAATTGAGAGTCCAGAAATAAACCCTTACAATTATGGTCAATTGATTCTTGACAATGGATCCAAGACAATTCAATAGGGAAAGAGTTATTATTTTTTTAAACAAATGGTGCTGGGACAACTGGATATCCACATTCAAAAGAAATTAATTTGGACCCCCGTCCCACACTACAAATAAAAATTAACTCAAAATAGATTAAATACCTAAATGTAAGAGTAAAAACTGTAAAACTTTTAGAAGAAAACATAGCCATATATCTTCACGATCTCTGGATAGGTAAATAGTTTCTTAGATATGACACCAAAATTACAAATGATTTATAAAAAAAAAGATAAATTGAACTTAATCAAAATTTTCAAGAACCTTTCTTATGCTTCAAAAGACACCATCAAGGAAGTGAAAAGACAACCCACAGAATGAAAGAAAATATTTGCAAATCTTATGTCTACTAAGATTTTTTTTTTTTTTTTTGTGATGGAGTCTCGCTCTGTCACCCAGGCTGGAGTGCAGTGGCGTGATCTCGGCTCGTTGCAACCTCTGCCTCCCAGGTTCAAGCGACTCTCCTGCCTCAACTTCCCAAGCAGCTGGGACTACAGTCACCTGTCACCACGCCCAGCTAATTTTTGTATTTTTAGTAGAGATGGGGTTTCACCTTATTGGCCAGGCTGGTCTTGGACTCCTGACCTTGTGATCCACCCCCCTCGGCCTCACAAAGTGCTGGGATTACAGGCGTGAGTCCACTAAGGGATTTTTTATTCAGAACATATGATTCTTACAACTCAATCATAAAAAAAAAAAAACCTCAATCAAAACATGGGCAAAGGATTTGAATAGACATTTCTCCAAAGAAAATATACAGATTGCCAATACAATAGGTCCCTGAGTATCATATTTTCACCAATAGTGTATGAGGGTTTCCATAGCACCCATATTCACCCTAACATTTGGTATTATCAGACTTCTTTTACCAATGTAAGTGGGAGTAAAATGGTATCTCACTGGGATCCAATTTTAATTTTCTTCATTACTAATGAAGTTGAGCATCTGTTCTTTATCTGAAAATACCTTTACTTGAACATTGTTCTTGAAATTTTGAAGATATCATTTTATAATTTTATTGTTGCTGTTGAGGAATTTGCTGTTGGCCTGATTGTTATTCCATCCTAGATTTTTCTGCTTTTTGTCTCTGGCCATAATATATATATATATACACACACACACATACACACAAACACACACACATACATATATATGAATATATATGAATATATATAGAATATATAGACACACACACTATATATATATATATTCTATTTGTCACTGGGGATTTGAAGTTTTACAAAGAATTAACTAGGTATGGATTTCTTTTTGTTTCTTCTGCTTGAGAATTTTGTGTTACGGGAATTTCTAGATTTTGTCTTTCATCAACACAGAAAATTTTTGTCATTATCTCTGAGTGTCTCTGTCTGCTCTTTATATAACTCCATGTAGCGTATATTATATACCTTCTCATCCTGTCCTCTATATCTTTTAATTTATTTCTTATACTTTCTAACTATTTTTTTTTTATTCTGTGTTCTGGCAATTTCCTCAGCTATATTATTAAGTCACTAATTTTCTCCTCAACTGTGTTTAATCTTCTATTTAACTTATCCAATAGAATTTTTATTTCAATGATTATATTTCTTGGTCCTAAATGTTTCATTTAGCTCTTTTTCTCATCTGTTTGATCATATCAATAGGCTTTGGTTGTTTGTTCCACTTTGGGATTCTACCCTTTATTCTTTAAACATTTTATCTAATTGCTCCATCCCACTGTTTCCAAATTTGTGTATGACGATTTCAATATCTGACATCTCTGGGAGACTAAATTGTTTGTGGCTGTTTCTGCTCTACGATTTATGATGGCCCTTTTCCTTATGCATGTAGTGATCTGTGATTATGAACTCATGTTTGTTTCATTTGATGTGCAGGAGCCCTGTGGGCCTGAATGAGGGATGTTGTCCCCTAGAGAGTGTTTGTGTTCGTTTCTTTGGGGAACTAGGCAATTCTACCACTTTGAACCCCTTTAGCCCCATCACAGGTACCACAATAATGTAGAAGTCTCAGGTTTAGCTTCTCAATCTTATAGCGGTCCCAAAGCTTAACTTCCCAATCTCAGAGCTGAGTTGGCGTTTCCCCACTTCTCATTTGCTTACAATCCTTTATTCAGGTTTCATCTTACAGTTCTTTTTAGCGGACATGAAGACGTTGCTTGGAGACTTTTAACTCTCTTGTGAATTCAGCAATACATTAAGAAATATGTTTGCTGTAATTTTTCCAGAATCCATCAGTATGGTAGTGGGAGGGCCCTTCCTGGGTACTTTGCTCTGTAGTCTTGCTCTGTTGCCCAGTCTGAGTGGCGTGACCTGCGCTCACTGCAACCTCCTCCTTCCAGGCTCAAGCAATCCTCCCACCTCAGCCTCCCAAGTAGCTGGGACTACAGTTGTGTGCTACCATGCCAGACTAATTTTTGCATTTTTTCATAGAGATGGGGTCTCACTATTATGTCCAGGCTGGTCTGCTGGTCTCAAACTCCTGGGCTCAAACGATCCACCTTCCTCAGCCTCCCAAAGGGCTGGGATTACAAGTGTGAGCTGGGCCACTAATCAATTCTTGAACCTCACCTACAGCCCCAACTACTGACAATTCATCCTCCTCACTATCAGTCACCTTCATGTCTACACTTCCCTCTTTACCCACTGTAACTCCCTGGCTCCTCATCATCATCCCTGCACTGCCAACTCACTTAGGTTCCTCAGCTCTTCCTCTCTTCATCGCACTCCATGGCCCAGGCCCCAGTACCAGTTAAAGCTCTCTGTCTCTACCTGAGAAGATCAACATTCTTGGAGACAGAGAACCCTCTGAATGGTCACAGGCCAAAGCCATGGCCAGAAATTTCAAGGCTCAATATCAATGGGCTCTCAGTGTTGCCCTTCTCAAATATGTTCTTTTCCCTACTCAAATGTGTCACAAATAATGTCACACCTCCTCCTCTCCAAACCTACCACTGCCGTTCCTACTGCACGTCGCCAGTGGATGATTCTGCCCTGTAATTGAGGAGCAAAAAGTAACCCCTGCTGTGCTCCTATGGCCGCGTCTCTGAGGCCACCAGCCTCAGGCACGGGGGGCGGAGCTCACTGCTCCCCTCCTGTCACCACGGAGGCCACATCCCCGCTCCCTGACAAGGCCAGGCTCCCACTTGTGTTTTAGGTCTCAGTGCACCCACTTCTTAGGTTCCTCTGTCCTGCTCTCCCTCGGGCATCGTTCCTTTGATGCACACAGGTGGGGTGCTGTCTCCATCATGGGAAACAAAAGCCCCTTCTTGGGCTGCACCCCTTAAGCCCCCCACCCCTCTTCCCAGAAGTACTTTCTAAAAGCATCGTCTTTAGTTACTGCCCAACATCCTCACCCTGGCTTTCTCCTCCACCCCTTCAAGCAGGCTCTCCCCACCATCCTCTGAGACTGTTCTGGACAAGGTCACCAGCGACTTCCTGCACCAAGTCAAATGGTCACTCCTTCATCATTATCTTCCCTGAGCTCCCAGGGCATTCAGTGCTGCTGACAACGCACTCCTTCAGGGACACTTCCTTCTCTTCCCTCTGCGGCTGCCCGCACGGCCCCCTCTGGCTGCCTGGTGTTCTCTGTCTCCTCCTGCTGATGGCTCAGCCGGCGATGCCCAGGTGACCCTGCTGGATCTTAGACTCCAGTCTTTCTCATCTGTATCTCAGCCCTGGGCTTTTCTCAGAAAACCACCTCCACGAGAGTACTGAGGGTACTGACAGGTGCTTGCAGGGCCCAAGCGAAACTCGAACGCCTCCCCCCTGGGGAAAAATAAGCTTTTCTACAAGTCTACCACAGCTCAACTCCTGTGCCCACCCCCATCCACCTCTTCCCTCTTCCCCACCTCCTCGGGAGCATCAACTGGTCCTATTGACTCCACCTCCAAAGCATGACCTGACTATGGCCCCTTTCTCCCATCTCTTCCAACAGCAGCCTGGTTCGATCCACCATCATTTTTCGCCTGGGCCACGGTCAAAGCATACTTCTCTCTGCTTCCATTTTTTGCTCCATTCTAATCCATTCTCTATACAGTAGCCTATAGGATTTTTTTTAAAAGCTTATTTTATTCGTGGTAGCCTGAAACCAGGAACTATTCAACGTTCTTCAACAGGTGAATGATTAAATGAACTCGGTCATATCCATACCATGGAATACCGTTCAGCAGTAAAAAGAAACAAACTACTAATACGCAACAACTTGGATGAAATGCAAGGGAAGGATGCTGATTAGAAAAGGCCAAGCTTGAGAAGATACATGATGTACGGTTCTGTTTATGCAACACTCATGAAATGACGTGATCATAGCAATGGGGAACAGATTCGTGTCTGCCTGGGATTAGGGTTGGGCGAGGAAGGGACAGGTGCAGCTGTGAAGGACTAAACCAAGGGGCCCGGCATGGCACAGCGGGGCAGCTTTTAATTCTGACGGGCATTATGCAGGGCTGCGTGTACGATCAGATTGCATAGAGCCACACACAGAGACACGCAGGAGCGCACGTATAACCGGTAACATCTGTGAATCGCACCAGTGCTAGTGTCTTGGTTTTGGTATTGTACTACAGTTCTGTGAGACGTTACAATGGGGAAGCCTCAGTAGGTAAGGACATGCCCAGGGGACTTTCTCGTACATCTCTTGGGCATCTCTTGTTCACAGCTGTATTTCTCCCAGTTCCCCACCATCACCCCAAATGTCACATCCCAGCACTCTGTCTCCTACCACGGAGAGCCTCTCTGTAGAGGTGATAGGAAGTTGAGGCCTGAGCCACAGGAAAAACCAGACTTCTGCTGGTCGGAGGAAAGAGCGCTGCTGGCAGAGAGGACGACTCGCGCCAGAGCCTGGAAGGAGGCAAGAGGACGACTCGCACCAGAGCCTGGAAGGAGGCAAGCCAAGGCGTTCAGGGAGCACAAGAAGCCCGGAGAGTGACCCAGGTGCAGGGACAGAGGCCACCAGACCCAGCTTGCAAGACCCTATGAAGAGTGGTTTTTAGCTGTGTTGGAAGCCCCTGGAGAGTTTAAGCAGAGGAGGAATACAATTTAGGATTCTGAAGCAGCACACGGGCTGCTGGAGGAATTACAGCTCTTAGAGAGACAAGAGTGGAAGCGAGGAGGCCATGTGGGGCCTCAGATGGGCATTGCAGTGAGAAGAGACAGGGTTTGAGTCGGGGGAGAGGCCAGGGGATTGGAGAAGCTGTGGACCTGGCATGCCTCAGTGACTGACTGTGGGTTGTGAGGAGTGATAGAGTGTGGGGCACAGCATCTATGTCTTGGGGGTACGCTCCTACTCCAGCCCTGCTCTGCCCATGTGGTGTTGTGGAAGCCACACGACCTCTCTGAACCTAGTGGGTCACTGACCTCTGTCCTGCCTATGCTACAGGTTCACTGGCAGGGTCACACTTTATGGGCAGGGTGGCCAGGCCTGGGCTGCCTCCTCTGAGAAGCCCTCGGGCCCTCCCCTCCTGGTGTGGCCTCCCTCTCTGTACACCAGAGCACGGGCACCACCCACCCCACTGCTCTGCCATGGGTCATGGCTCTGAGCTCGCCTTTCCCACCAGGCTGCGACTCCCGGCCCGGGCCTGTCTCTCTCTAGCCTCTCCCCAGTGCCCAACCTGGAGTCTGACATCCAGCGGGCACCATTTATGCTGTGGGATTGACACATAGGCAGGTGTCCTGCCAGCATCTCTGCTCATCAGCCCCTCTCCCCAGGTCACAGTGGAGGGAACAGGTCGAGTTCTTGTGTTGTCGCCAGCGAGAATTGACTCCCCAGGGCACCTGGCAGGGCCAGCACTTCTTGTGTTTTCTCAGAGCCACGGGGTTTCTCCTCAGAGCTCAGGACCCAGCCTGGCTCTAATCACTCCAGGCTGGGGTGGGGGAAGGGGCTGTCCTAGCCGCATGTGTATCCCCCACAGAGACCCCGCCTTGCCCACACACTGGCTCCCACAGTGTTTGAGGCCTCCCGGAGCTGGGCCAGCCCAGGCATCTCTCTTCCTACTCTGTCTGCAGGGGAGAAATAATTTCCTGCAAATATTGTTCTCACGTCACTCCACTCCACCGATCAATATTAATCATGAAGATAATAACCGAGGTTTATTAGGCACCTATTGTATGTCAGGCAGTGCCAGAAGCTCATTGTCGTCATCACTTGGTATAAGCTCATCACAGCCTGTGGGGCCCTGAGGAGTCTCCCGGCCCCCCGTGGAGCCCAGTTCCTTCAGAGAGCAGCAAGGGGTGCACCCCAGCCTCCAAGGGGACCTCCCCGACTGTTGACTTCCTAGACCAGGGGAAGCTCCTGGAGGGAGGGATGGTGCCCGCCTGATTGGCCTGGCTCTGGTATTGCTCTGTGTGAAGGTCTTGGGCGTCGCCACTGCCTGCAGGCCTCAGTTCCCTGTCTCTGTAGGATGAGGGACCTGGAGGAACTGGGGGCTCCATGATCCTGCATCGGAAATAATGACAGCTGCGTGTGCTTTGCTTGCTTATGGGAGTCCTCATTTCCATTGCTTCCGTTAATATAGTCACATATTTTTAACATCCGCCAATGCCCTCAATTTGTTTTCTCATTTCATCCTCATTTCAATTGCCCATTGGGGCTTGGAACCTAATTTTAGCGAAGGTCAAATGCAGTTTCTTGGGGTCACCTCTTTTCCCTGTGCCCACCTCTGCAGAAAGAGGGAGCAACAGGGTGCTTCAAGCTATCTCAGTTCCCGGCTCTGGGGAGGGGGCACCTGGGTTTAGGGTGGAGGCTGAACGTGAGGATCTCTATATCTGGTTGGGACATGGCTTAGCCAACTGGCCACATGGAACCTGGCTGGGGATGCTGGCCTTGGTGTCCCTCAGAAAGGCCCTGAGTTCACCAGATATGGGCCCAAGGCTACCAGAGGGCTTAGTGGTGTCCGCTGCAACCTTCTCACTTTTACTTAGAGAAACTGAAGCAGAGAAGAGATGGAATAACCAGGCCAAGATCCAGCTAAAATCTGAAGCTCAGCTCTATGATTTGACAACAAGAATGAGGAAGAAAATGGGAGTCCCTCTCTGTACATGCCGTGGCATCGGGCACGCCCTGCATCACAGCCAATAAACTCCCTGCTCAACAACGGGGAAATGAGGCAACCCCCTCGATCTTTCTTCAGACCAATGGCTGGCTCAAGACGGGCCTGGCCTGGAGGCAGATGGAAAGCAGTGATTCGCGTGTTCAGCAGTAGGCGTGGGGCCAATCCACCATTGGTGAGCGCTGCCCATGAATCTGAGTATTATTAGAAATACAAGGTTGAGTCAGAAGTACCTTTGGTTGACCTGATTTACAAAAATCCCTGGGCCAAAAAGAAGAAGCTGCTTGAAAGGATGTGGCAAGGCAGGGGCTGGGGGTGGCGGTTTGGCCAAGAGAGTGGGCATTTTGATAGTACCAGTTTCATGAAATGGACAGTCCAGGCTCCCCATCTCCGGCCCCCTCTGTGAGCCCTGCCCCCGGTGGGTGTGAGATGAACCACTCCAAGCACCAAAGCTCCAGGCTACTCCTCCCGGCCTTGTTTTGTGGCACCTTTAGTGGCAGTGGCCAGCCTGCTGGGGCCTGCTGACCAAAGCCATCCTCAGGTGGCCTCTGCCCACGGTCCCCAGGCTGGGCCTCACTCCTCCTGCTTGCCACGTGCCACGGGGCTGGCAGTGCTTGCTCCTGCTAAGTAATCTCCACGTCTGGGCTCTGGGTAAGGCCAGCTGTGGCCATGGGCTGGGGCTTTTGATCACGGGAGCCGTGGCTGAAGGGAGGAAGCTCTGGGTCTCCCTCTGGAGAGGTTTGTTGCCGCCCCTCACCCCATGCTGGGTGCAGGGCTCTTCCCCTGGGCCTGCAGGGGAGGGACACTCCTGGGTTCCCTGGGACACAGGGCACATGCTCCCAGGCCCGGGACCCAAGAGGGTGGCCTAGGGGACCAGCGGGCAGGGCCAAAGGGCTGAGCTCCCCATAGGAAGGGTCAGGGTAAAAGCATCTTCTATGCCAGCCCTGGCAGGTCTTTTCTCAAACACTGCCTTACGGAACCTCCTTCTTTAAGGTCTGATTCTAGTCGTTTGGACATAAGAGGAGGATGGATGCTCTAGGATAGATCAGGGGACAGGGACAGGCAAGCGGGAATAGGCTAAGAGGAAGGCCTGAGGTGGCACAGCCTCAGCCTACCCAAGCAGTTCTTCTGTGGGAAGGGCAGGAGTGTGAAACCCCCTCTTTCCAGCACCCCCCCCTGCACCCAGTCCCCCCCAGTCCTCAGCCTCATCCCCTTCCACCTGGAGATGCTGACCCAGGCCCTGTGCTTGCCTCAGTTTCCTCCCTCCCCCTCCCAAGGCTTCCCTGCAGACCCTCGGCTCAGCCCTCTGCTCCCCTGAGGCAGGGTCGTTAATGTGCCTGTGCGTGCGTGCTGTGCGCGTGTGATGGCAGCGGCGGCCCTTTCCAGCCCCTTCTGTGCTAGGCCGGCCTCTGGGGCCACGCCTGGAAGGATGGCACTTCCCAGGGAGGTCAATGTGGCTGGCCTTGTTCGACCCACAAGGACACGGAGGCTCAGGGAAGTGAAGATGCCTGCGGAGGTCCCCAGGCTTCTGCCCTCTGACCCCCAAGGGTGCGGAGGCTCAGAGAAGTTAGGACACCTGCAGAGGACCCTGGGTTGGTGCAGCTGTAAGCACTAGGTGGTTCTCGTGGGGGTGTGAGTGGGGTGCACGTTGCTCCACGCAGCGTGTGTTGTTCTCAGTCAGGCCCAGCACCGCCAGGTCCCTTGAGCTGTCCGCAGGCTGAGATCCTGCACTGTGAGGCTATTGGGGAAGAGGCAAAGGGCATCTGGTGGGAGGTACTCCTCAAGAGTGGGCTCTCTGCCTCCTTCTAACCATCCCCCATGAAAGTCCAGGATCGTAAGGGGGACCATGCTAAGTCCCTCTGAAGCCCTGCGCTTCCCTGGGGTCTTGCACATAGTAGGGCCTATGACACTGGGCTGGGCTAAGGTGTAGAGTGCTGGTGCCTTCCTCCCCAACAGCACCCTGAGTGCAGCTACCGCTGAGGCCTTGTCTGCGCTGGGGACCAGCCTCGCCAGCAGGGGCAGCACAAACAGTAGGGGCTGAAGGAACTAGCAAGAAGCCCCGAAGGGCTCCCAAGAACAGGCAGTGCCGGTGCTTCTCCTTTCGGGAGGGGCCGTTGCCTGCACGCCCCGGACACCATCAGGGAGGGCAGTGTGAACTCCCCTGGGTCCCTCACATGGACATGCTGTTATTGGAGGAGGGCGAAATGGAAAATTCTGCCTGTGACTTTGCCTCCCTGAGTAACCTCCCAGTACTCAGAGCTTCCCGCAGCCCAGACTCCTAATTGCCCGGAGCCTGTGAAAGCCTTTTAGAGCACCTGGGACTTTTCTCTGCTATTTTTTCCCTTCCATTTAAAAGAGAATTAAGTAGGCGTGGGCATGCTGCCTGCGGACCTTGGGGTGGGAGTGGGATGGAAGTCTACAGAGGAGGGTGCCCCCACCTCGGCCAGCACGGCCAGCCTCTGGAGGGACCTCGAGGAGGCCCCTCTGCTGCATGTGCAGCCTGAAGACCCTGCACAGAGCTGGGAGCATGGAGGAAGGGACTTTATGGGAACCAACCAAAGAGGACAGCTCATTTTGGGGACCCAGATGTCTCACCGGCCAGCTCCCCCCATGATAGGTGGGCTCTAGAGAGACCTGGCCCCAAAGCCTAGATGCAGGGCCCACCCTGGGAGCCCTGCGTTGCCTGGCTCCAGGGCTCAGAGGACCCAAGCACAGCCCTGGACCCTCCTCTGCAAGACAGGGGGTGAGAAGGGGCTGCCACAGAGGGCCCACAAGGAAACATAGACACTTGACCCTACTTGGGCTCAGGACTGACGAGCAAGAGGGGGCCAAGTGCTGCTCTAGAAACACCAAGGTCAGCTAGGCGCCGTGGCTCATGCCTGTAAGCCCAGCACTTTGGGAGACCCAGGTGGGAGGATCGCTTAAGTCCAGGAATTCGAGACCAGCCAGGGCAACACGGCAGAATTCCATCTCTACAATTTAAAAATCAGCTAGGCATGGTAGCATGCCCCTATAGTCTCAGCTACTCTGGAGGTTGAGGTGAGAGGATCCCTTGAGCCCGGGAGGTTGAGGCTGCAGTGAGCTGTGGTCGTGCCACTGCACTCCAGCCTGGGCAACATGGTGAGACCCTGTCTCAAAACAAACAAACAAACACCAAGGCCAACGATGTAGTAGTCCATGGTAGCAGGATGGCAGGATGGCAGGATGTCAGGACCATCAGCGCCAACCAGAGGGTCTGCAAGGAGGAGGTGAGGAGGTCCAGGCCAGAGACACGTTGCCATGATTGACCCAGCCTCAGACATACACTTGAGCAGCAGAGACCCGTGCAAACAGCAGGACTGCTGGACGGCTCTGCCACCAATGTCACACGACCCTGGGCAAGTCGCAAGCCCACCTTGAGCCTCAATTTCTTACCCACAGAGATGGGCTGGAATTAGGTGACCTCAACCACCTGAGATTCCACAGCCCCCTCTTCCATGCTGTATTGATATAGAGGCAGAGGCTGGAGAAAGGGCTTTCCCTTCTGGGAGGTGCGTGGACACAGTCCTCACGTTGGCCTTCACCGCCTCCCCTGACTCCCAGGTGTGGCTGTGCCTCCTGTGAGGCTCGGGGTCGCAGGCGAGGAGCTGCCAGTGACTCAGAGGGGACGTTCAGACCGGCTCTGCCAACACCCAGTGCCGTCCACGTGGCTAGAACGCTGCTGTTGCCGTAACTTAGGGGCTGCCCTGAAGGAACCGTCCTCCAAAGGACTGGCCTCCCACCCGTCCCAGAACAGTTGAAGGCCCTACAGCTTCGAGTGGATGCAGGAGGGACCTGCAGACCATTTCAGCCTCTCCGTGCCCTTCCTATAGAGGAAAGGGAGCAACTTCCCGAAGGTCAGGAGTGAGGCTGAGTCTCAAGTTGATTTCCTCCATCCCAGAGGTTCTGCCAAGGGCTCCCCCAGTGTGTCCTGAGAGGCAGGGTCAGCCCTGGGAGAAGCTCGGCCAGGGTGTGCCCAGAGGAAGAGCAGGCGTCACAATGTCAAGGTCGAGTGCTGGGGGTGGAGACAGGATGGAACCCCAGTTCTGCCCAACACCAGATGGGTGACCTTGGAAGGAAACACTGTATTCTTGCCCATAAAATGGGAGGAGACCAAATTCTGCCGCTAAGGGGTAAATGGGGCAGCTGTGTAAAGCTGAGTACGCAGTAGGAGTGCGGTCGGCACTGCTGTGGCAGCCGCAGGGAGTGCGCCCTGAGCCCAGGGGAGCTGCAGCAGGCTCCAGCACGTCCTTCTTAGCCCTCAGAGCCCACAGCAGGTTCCAGCATGTCCTCCTTAGCCCCCAGAGCCCAGGGCAGGTGCCAGGGGGCTCCAGGACATCCTCCTTAGCCAAGTCTTCTTCAAACAGGTGGCAAAGGGAAGGTGCACCAGGGTGGGGTCACAGGGCTGAGCTCTCCTCTGCTGCTGTGGAGAGGCAGGTGGCTGGCCCACGGCGGAGCCCCCTTTAGTTGTTAGCATTCTAGGCCAGGGCGGTTGCTGTCCACACATTCTAACTCCTCCCAGCCAGTGCTGAGCTATGGTACCCGGGGCACAGGAGCAGCCTGCAGGGAGGCAAGAGGTGGCCTGGGTATTTTCCCAGCATCTGTGTGTGCACAAGACTAAAAGGGCTAGGACTTTCCAGTCCCACCCCGTCACCTCCTCCCTGCCACTCTTAGAGAAGGCGACAGCGTGAGGAAATGGCTGGACCTGCTTTCACATCAGCAAGTTCCCCAGCCCTGTCGCCACCTTTCCCTCTGCTGGTGGGAGATATCGCCTCTTCTCCAAGCAAATCACCCAGCTGCACAGACCCAGGCGGGCTGGCAACATGACCTACAAAGAGAATTGGCTATGTATTTGGGAAATAAAACTAGAAAGCACTCGATTTCTCACCACTGGAGGCATTTTCAGAAATGTATGCAGCTGCAGCAGCACAACCAACCACAACGGCAAGGAAAGCTGGCACCATGCTGCCCTGTAAGTAATGGCTTTGTGCTTTTCCAGGAGGCTCCCAGAATGGAGCCCCTGGGGAACCATTCCAGAGCAGGGCATGACTCCCCCGCACCCACGGCGGCCTGGTACCTGAGCGCAGCCAAGAAGCCGTGAACTTCACAGGACCCTTCTGATGCCTCTAAGCGCCACCAGGTTTGGCTGCCACCCTCCACAAGAGACAGGCCCTGGGCTCCATCACACCCTCAACAGGCTAGGATGTGAATTGAGGGAATACATCCTACCGTCCCCCATCTAGAACATTTCTCTGATGGTCCATTGGTGCCATGGGAACCACGAGTTAGCTGGACATAGCTGGAAAGGAGGAGGAGGCGGCACCTGGTGAAGTCTGGCTGACTTCGTTGGGGTCCGGGGGCTCTGCCTATGGATGCAGATAGGCCCCTGATGGTGAGGACTGGTGCGGGTCAGTGGAAGATGGGCCCCTCAATGGGAAGAATGGGGGTGGGAGTGAAGACGGGTCCTCCACGGACAGGATGGGAGTGGATACAGATGGGTGCCTTTTCCTGAGGTCTGCCTGTGGCCTCTGGGTAGCTGGGGAGGCACAGATGGCTGGGGCTGCAGGGAGCCCTGAGGAGGATGGAGAAGAGGGAGGAGGATGGGAAGGGTGTCACTCCCTGGGCCTAGCAAAGGTCAAGCTGAGAAAAATCTGCCTGAGGCAGAAGGCAGGGGACAGCGCCCACTGGGAACAGGCACCTCTCCCCGCTTCCCAGCCCCAATTCATTGGGAAATATGGTGATTCCTGGTTTGGGTGGAGCCCCACCGACTCAGCTGGGAGGTGGTGGAAACTGCAGTGGACTTGGTTTTAGGCCCTGGAATCAAGCGTTCGAGCCAGGCACCTTGAGAGGCAGAAGGCTCTCTCCACTGTCCTGGGTGGCAGATGCCCACCAGAGCTGTCCAGGACACAGGACACGTAACGGAGACCTAGCCTAGCCCTGGCTCCGCACTCAGTGGCGCGCACCCCCGCACGCACCCACGCCCTCTGGACCTCAGTCTTCTCTTGGTGAAATGGGTGCAGCATGCGTAGCCCACAGGAAGTGCAAGGCAAAGGAAGAACAGCTGTGGATCTGCCTGTAAACCGCAGGGCACGCATCAGAAGCCACAGGGCACTGCCATGGGCCTCATGACAGACGGCACCACCTACTCCTTCGGGGATGATCTGGGATGAAAGAGGAGGACGTTTTGGGGGACAATGAGCTAGTGAAGAGCCCCTTGGAAACCCCGGCAGGCAGCCGAGCAGAGATGCCCAGTCACGCCTCACGTTCACCCAGGAAGCCCTTCCCAACTGCTATCCCGGGACAGTCCCAAAGGATGGAATTGGCAAAGCACCTCTCGGGTACAGATGAGAAAACTCAGTCCCCAAGATGTTGAAAGGCTTGCCTGCCACCCCAGAGCTTATTAGTGGCGGGGCTGGGACCAGAATCCAGACTTCTGCAGCCCAGTCCAAGGCTTAAGCCCTCAGCCCACATCCCCAGATGCCTGCAATTGCTGAGCAATTCCTCAAACCCGTGCTGGGCCAAAGGCCTTCTTTATGATCCCATTGGATCCCCACCCTAGAAGGAGGTATCTGTGCTCCCCATTTTCAGAGAAGGAAGTGAAGGCCCCCAAAGTTAACTCCCCAGCGCCAGGGCCCGGGGGGATTAGAACCCTCCTCTGCCCTACTGGCTAGCTCCTGGCTCTGTAGCCCACCGCCTCCCCCTTGGACGTCTCCAGGAAAGTAGGGAGGGCCTGGCCTAGAGCCCAGCTGATAGGAGCAGCCAGAAGGACACCCACATGGATTTGTGCCTCCAGAGAGTTTGATAAAACGAAGTCCGCAGGCCCTGCTGGGTGGAGAATCCAACACTTCCTGTGGTGACCTGAAACGACCTGGTTCCCTCCTGAGACTGGGAGGCCCACAGACCCACCACGGGGGCAGTTTCCCCTCCAACCTGGGGCCTTCCAAGCTGCAGCCACTGTGTGGCCTCCTCCCCTGCTGGTGACCATCCTCCAGCACTGGGGAAGGCAAACCTCTCCAGTCACAGGGCAGCAGGGCAGGGGAACGATGCTGGGGGTATCCAGGAGAAGCCCCACTGGCCTTGATCCCTGTTTCCCACCCAACTCCCAGGGCTATTCCTTCACACCCCTCAGCCCAGTGCCCTCTTTTTTTGAGAAACCACTCCCCGCCCACGGCCATGGCGCAAGCCAGGCCCCTTCAGGCAGCTGGCCACCTGGGGCTCCCTGGGTGCTCCCTGGGCTTTGCTTGGCTCCCTCACTGCTGGGAATTGGGGGGAGGGCTGAGGGGTGAGGGCGGATGTGGGGCTCCAATTCAGGGTGCCCCATGCAGGTAAGAGCTGCAACTATCTCTTTGCAGGGCCCTCACTACAGGGACGTGAAGGTTCCCTGGAGACCATGAGAAAGACGTCCCTCCACTTGGCATAGCTTGGCCTTGGCACCTGTCCCCCACCTCCTGGCCCCACCACTGCTCTTGCCAGGCTCCTGAGCTCAGCTTGCAGTAGAGGAGGTGGCTAGAGTGGAAGTGGGGCTCCCCAGGACGGCCGGCTCCAACTGGGGCTTTTCACCCCAGCTCTCCCCCTCCAGTCCTCCACTTCCCACTGAAACCCCAGCTTCTTCTTGAGGCCTGGATGTAGTACTGCAGCCTCCCCCGACACACACTCATGCACACTCACCCACATGCACTCATGCACACTCACACCACTCACACCCACCACATACACTCATGCACACTCACACCCACTCACACCACATGCACTCAGGCACACTCATGCACATTCACTCACCACACACTCATGCACACTCACACCCACCACATACACTCATGCACCCTCACATCCACTCACACTCACCACATACACTCATGCACACTCACTCACACCCACTCACACCACATGCACTCA
>NC_045448.1:9991582-10015362 GCF_002776525.5 Piliocolobus tephrosceles | reverse complement strand
CACTCACCACATACATTCATGCACACTCACACCCACTCACACCACATATGCTCATGCACACTCACCCATATACACTCACGAACACCCCCTCATGCATACTCACACTCACCACATACACTCATGAACCCTCACACCCACTCACACTCACCATATATACTCACGCACACTCACACTCACACACCAGACTCAAAATGTATAACGGCTGGACAACCTGCTCACTCACACACATACATACTCATACACCCAGTCACTCATACACACTCACACACTCATGCACACACACGCTCATGCACACATTCATATTGACACACCCATTCACTCACACCCACACATATTCACACACACACAGTCACAGACATTCACACCCATTCCCACTCTCACACACACACACACCTACTGGTTCACTCACACCCACACAATCACACACTCTCTCACACTTTCACTTTCACCCACTCACACACACTCACAGACATGCACATTCACAGTCTTCATCCTGTCCCTCTTTCACAGCACCAACTGCCACCACTTTTTTTTGTTGTTGTTGTTGCTTTTTTTTGAGATGGAGTCTCACTCTGTCGCCAGGCTGGAGTGCAGCGGTGTGATCTCGGCTCACTGCAACCTCCACCTCCCAGGTTCATGCCATTCTCCTGCCTCAGCCTCCCAAGTAGCTGGGACTACAGGCACGCGCACCACGCCCAGTTATTATTATTATTATTATTATTATTATTATTATTATTATTTGTATTTTCAGTAGAGACGGAATTTCACCATGTTGGCCAGGATGGTCTCTATCTCCTGCCTCAGCCTCCCAAAGTGCTGGGATTGCAGGCATGAGCCACTGCGCCCGGCCTTTTGTTGTTTTTTAAAGAAATAAACCTGGGCCATTGTTGCCCTGCCCGCCTTCTCTCCCACAACACAACTCACTCATTATTACGTCCTTGTTCAATCTCTGTTCCCCTCCACAGTAGGATGTGAGCTCCCTTTGGGGCCAGGGGCCAGCCCTGGCATTTTGTAGGGACCTACAGAGCTCTGGCCAACAGCACCCCATGGGCACCTTGTGCTGGCAAGCCAGCACAGCCCCGCGCGGCCTCCGAGCCTGACTCCACCTGCCGGTGCACCCCCACCTTGACCCTGAAGCTCCTGTTGCCTTTAGCCCTTGAAGTCTCCTGGGCTGGGGATGGTAATATTTGCTTAGCATGTTGCTGTTTGCAAAGCACCACCCCAATTATCCTCATTTGATATCCCTATGAGGACGACATTCTCCCTTCAGCACAGACGAGCACATGGCCTTGGGGGCTGGGCTGGCCTGCCCTGCACACTCAGAACTTGGATTCAGATTCCATCCGACGTTCCCAACTCCTACTCTCACCGCCGCTGATGGGGCCCTCGGCGCCTCCGGAGGAGCCCTTCCAGCGCTGGGTGCCCTGACTTCCAAAACGCGCTTCCTTAGTTTGAGCAAAATCAGCTTCTTTGTATCCATCCCAGGGTCCCCTTCCAGAGCTGCACGGCACAGGGAGGTTGAGGACGGCCCTCATGACCTCCACAAGCGTCACTGCTCCAGCCCAGAACATTCCCACTTCCTTCCGCCTATTCCCCAAGACCTCGTTTTCCATCCAACTAGCCATAGGGACAAGAAGCAGGTATTTCTGCTTTGGGTTTTTAGGAAGGGGACCTGGAGGCTTCAGTAAGTCTGTCTGATAACTGCTGATGACAGGGCTCAATCTGCAGCCGAATGTGTGTTACTTGAAACCAAAATCTCTTTTTGAAACACAAACATGAGGGGCAGAAGGAGAAGCAGCACCTCTGACAGGTGTTTCCGGAAGGGTCTGAGCTCAAGGCTCCATCCCTCCCAGGCCTTCCTCCCCTTTGAGCCAGCCTGGATCTGGGCTGCTCGCTGCCTGCTCTCAGGGAGGCCTGTGTTTGTCCAGCAGTGCCAGGGCTGGCAGGCAGTTCAGCCTAGCTTAGGGGTGAAGTGGTGGCAAACCCACTTTATTTCAAATCTGAAGCCACCGTCATCAGCCAGTTGTATTATTATCATGAGAGGGTGTGGCTATATGGCTTCTTGGGACCATCCTGCCCACCTCACATGAGAATCTTTTTGCAGAATAAGCTACAACAGCCAAGAGGTGGGGAGAGAGCTCTGGAAGCTCCATCTAAGTGCCGGGATACAGCACTCCATCTAAGTACCTGATGACACATCACAAGCCTATCCGTTGCTATGTGTGGATTTACGTATCATTCAATTGTTTATTTTACTTACGCCAGTATATTTTATTTGTTGTTTTGTTTTGTTTTATTTTGCTTTTGAGATGGAGTCTCACTCATTCTGTTACCAGGCTGAAGTGCAGTGGTGCAATCTCGGCTCACTGCAACCTCTGCCTCCTGAGTTTAAGCAATTCTTCTGCCTCACCCTCCTGAGTAGCTGGAATTACAGGTGCCCGCCACCACGCCTGGCTAATTTTTGTATTTTTAGTAAAAACAAGGTTTTACTATGTTGACCAGGCTGGTCTCAAACTCCTGGCCTCAAATGATCTGCCCGCCTCAGCCTCCTTTCAAAGGGCTGGGATTAAAAGCATGAGCCACCATGCCCGCCTGCTTAAGCCAGTTTCAAATGAATTTCTGTTGCTTGCAGCCCAAAGCTCTTGATTGGTGCAGCTTTGCCAGTGGCCCCTTAAAGACTGGATTCCTAAGAAAGTCTAAGCTTCTACTAATTATAAAATACTTACGATGATATATGTCATTTCTGTTAATTAATAATATTATTTAAAGCTAAGCCTTCAATTCAGAGTCATAAAAAAGGACTGAGGCCATGTCTACCTGTGTGCTTGGGAACAATTAATCTTAATTAGAAAAGAAAGAAACTAAAATCTGTAAGTGCCCCACTTTCTGTGTCCCAGGCACTGTGCCAGGCCTTTCACATACTTCGTTTCATCTTTCCAACAAAGCTGTGAAGCAGCGTATTAGTTCAGATCCCTCTAGCTGCTGTGACAAATAGACCCAAAATGTATACCGGCTTGACAACAACATTCACACCCAGTCAAGGTAGATGTCCCTGGCCAGCAGAAGCTCTCCTCTGTGCAGTGACCACACAGAGACCCAGGCTCCTTCCATCCCAGGGTCACCAGCCACGAGGGCCTCAATCTCCCCTGCTTTCAGCTGGGAAAAGCTTGGCAGAGCTTGGAGGGGACCCAGCTATTTCTATGATAAAACATCCTTGATGCAGGAATTGCATGCCTTGCTCCACTTGCCTTCAGTTGGCTGAAGCTCGTTCACACCGACGTGTTGGGAGGGTGGAAAGTGCTCCTGGAGGCCAGGTGTGGTGGCTCACCCTGTAATCCCAGCACTTTGGGAGGCTGAGGCAGGCAGACTGCTTGAGTCCAAAAGTTCTAGACCAGCCTGGGCAACATAGTGAGACCTCATCTCTACAAAATAGCAAGAAAATTAGCTGGGTGTGGTGGCATACTCCTGTAGTCCCAGCTACTCCAGAGGCTGAGGTGGGAGGATCCCTCGAGCCTGGGAGTTGGAGGTTACAGTGAGCCAAGATTGATCCACTGCACTCCAGCCTGGGCAATAGAGCAAGACCTAGTCTAAAAAAAAAAAAAAAAAAAAAAAAAAAAAAAAAAGAAGGGGTGTGGACTGTACCTGGAAAGACAAAGAAATGGATATCTGGGGAAGAACTTGCAGCCTCTCCTACAGGGAGGGATCATCCACTCTGTGGGTGAATAAGAGGCTCAGGCTGCTAATGGACTAGATCAGGATTTGGACTCAGGACTCTCTGAGCCCAAGTCCCACTCACTTCCCTTCTCTCTGTGTTGCCTGAAATGGCAATCGGGACAGGATACCGAATGACCTTTCTTTTGAGGGAGCTTACAGTCCCTTTCTAGGAACACTCTAAACACTGGAAGAACAATTCCAAATGAAACGGAACAGAATGGGAAGCACCGCAACAGCGAGGGCCCAGGCCCCGTGGCCAGGCAAGTCAGTGGGTGCTGCAGGGAGGAGGGATGGGGGCACGGCTCCCAGGTGGGGCACAGCAGAAGCACCTAGCTGGGCTCCAGCAATGGCCTTGGCCAGGGCCTGGACGTGGGAATGAGGGTCAGCCTACGGCTGTTGACAATATAGTCCTTTCTGGGAGCAAACTGGGGGAAGGGAGCTACAGGAGCATCATGATTGCTGTTGGTGGCTGGGCCTCAGTTTCCCCAGCAAGACCTCACTTTAATCAGATCATTTAGAAGAGGATGATGAAGGTGGCTCCATTCAGCTTCTGAGGCTGCTGCCAACAAGAGTGAAGACATCCTGAAACGGTGGGTTCCTGGCTTGCTCCGCCCCGATCCCCTGTGGAGCCCCCCACCCTCCCCCGTTCACACTTCTCCTCAGGCCCTGGAGGCCCAGTCTCGGAGCTTCTTTGCAGAACCATCTGAGACAGGGCACCTACAGCCCGTACCTCAGTGGCAGCCCGGCCCAGCTCCCCTCCCTGGGGCCTTGGGCTGAGCTCCTCCCTTCTGAGTCTGTGTGTTTAAAAGAAAAAAGGCCATGGTTTCAGCCTGGGCAGTCTGAGGTGGCAGCGCTGGCGAGGCCTTGCCATCTCTCAGCAAAACACCCGCATTTACACCTGGAGACAGATGCTCCGGGTGGGGCAGGGATTCGCCCCAGGTCGCCAAGCACCTTAATAAACATGGTGTATTTGTGCTTCCCAGGAAAGGTGTGCTTGGCCACCCCTCCCTGATGTCAGAGCTTTCCTGGTGCTTTTTGTTGACCAAGAAGATAAAGAGCTCAGTTAAATAACTGGGTAAATAACTGGCCTTGGAATCAGGTGCTGGTCTGGGCCATAGATCAGCTTTTTCCAATGAAGAAATCTTCCCCTACTCGCAGACAGCCCTCAGCCCCGCTCTGGGCAGTGAGCAGTGGGGCCTGGCTGGGAGTTCCCCACCAATCTTGTCTCCTGGGGCAAACATCTCTACACAGGAGTCCCTCGCCCTGGTCTCAACCTTGGCTGTGCATTGAAATCACCAGGGGAATTTAAAATGCCAGCGCACCCGCCTCACTCCCAGGGACTTCGATTTGATTAGTTTGTGGCAGGACCCAGGCACATTGCAGTGCGAGCCAGGGCTGAACCCCTCTCACTAAGTGGGGTCCACCACTGCATGGGATGGTTCCGATTTCAATGGTATAAATACTCTGGCCAAGCAACCACATTTTAACAACCAGCTTGCACCATTTCCCCCATGGAATTCCAGGCTCTCGGGAGCCATGGCGCTGGCTCTAACTGTCCATCACCCATGAGGCACCTGGGCGCGACCTCTCCTGGTTGGAACAGAACAGAACAAGAAGGAAGCTTCCAGGCTGTCAAAACAAAAAGTCTCAAAGCCTGTGCCCCATAGCTGAGATCTGATTTTAAATGACCTTTTGGAAGAGGAGACAGAAAAGAAACGCTTCCTGCAAATGGAAGATGAGGGGACAAACCACAGTAGGGGGTCATTCAATTAAGGGGCAAGAAGTGCTCAGCTCCAAGGAAAAGGACGGGCTTCCTGCAGCCGGTGAGGAGCCGGCAGTGACTCAGAGCGAGGGCCTCTAAGAAGGCAAGCTCTAAGCGGGGGGGATCCTGGGAGACAAAAGAGTGAATCCTGGACGACACTAAGTGCCTCTGTTCTCACAGGGTAGCAGGGCGCGGGGGCAGATTCCCGGCCTGTGTGCTCCTTGCCCTCAGCATTTTCCCTCCCCCATAGACAGGCAAGCAGCTCTTAATGGGTTTTCTTTGAAATCTGTGGCCTTGACTGGCCAGAGGTCTCTGTCCTGCAGCCAGGAGGAAGTGTACAGGGGCTGCCTGGGGTCGGGCCATGCTGTTTAGGAACCTTGACCTTGGAGTCCTGCTCCAACCAACCCTGTGAAAGGAGAGTCCAGGGCCAGGGATGTGCCTCTGGGATCAAGTTTTTGCTGGTCTGGAACAAAAGGACAACAATATCTGTGGGGTGAGTTTTTTCTAAAGCTAATATGTCAGTAAATAACTGACCTTTGCACTCAGATGTATAACTACATCCATTTTTTTTAAAGTGATAAGATCTTACTCTGTTGTCCAGTCTGGAGTGCAGTAGCATATGATCACAGCTCACTGAGGACTTGACCCCCATGCTCAAGCAATCCTCCCACCTCAGCCTCCAGAGTAGGCGGGACTGTAGAAGCATGCCACTATGCCCGGCTACTTTTCTAAATTTTTGGTAGAGACACGGTCTTTCTATATTGCCCTGGCTGGTCTCAAGCTCCTGGGCTCAAGCGATCCTCCTGCCTTGGCCTCCCAAAATGCTGGGATTACAACCATGAGTCACTGCACCCGGCACATCCATTCTTTTATGAAGTGATGGGGAGAACGGATGGTGGGTCCTTATTTTTTTTTATTTCCTCCCCTGGTGTGAAGGCAACTTAGCAACCCTCTGTGGCTCCTCCTCTGGCTTTGAGAAGAGGAGAGGCTACAAGAAAAGAGCCTTCAGCCCCACCGTTCCAGTTCTAGGCATGTCTGACTGCAACCATCTGAGGTCCCAGGCTAGGCCCTTCCAGCTGGGTGTGTCCCAAATTCCTGTCCACAGAAGCCGTGAGAGAGAATAAAATCTTGGTGCTTTAAGCCACTGTGTTTTGTGGTGATTTCTTACAGCGGTGGATAACTGGAACGCCTCGTCTGCTGTGACTCGTGGAACACTGGCAGAAATCCCAAGGCAGGCAACAGAGAGACCTGGCGAACCTGGCGAGCCCTGGCTGGGTTGGGTCCCACTAACAAAGTGGGGTCGGAGCTCCGCCCACTGTGGGGGCCACTGCGGCTGCCAGGACTCCCCGTCAGGGTGCCACAGCCAAGGTGAGGTGGATCAGGAGAGGACCCATAAGTCCTCACCGGGCATCAGGCCAAGAGCTAAGGGAAGGTGACGGAGATGGGGAGAGGCGTCCTCTGGTAGCCCCAGCTCACCCTGCAAAGGGAGGCGAACGGCCATGGCCTGAATTTGACTTGTGAAACCAGAGGAAGTCACTGGACTCCGAAGCCCTGGAAAAGCTCAGGGAGCTAACAAGATTTTAATATTTCAAAAGCTTCCAGGTCACAGCTGAAATGCTGCTTAAGAGGCTTGCCAAGTTCAGGGCCATAACCAACTCAGCTGTGTGCTCTGGAGGCTCAGAAGGCAGAGGACTCAGGCTGGGGAACAGCCACTGGGCTTCGAGTGACTCCTGGACCTTCACATGCTAGGAATGTCTGGGGGAGTGACACAAAGTCAGGCAAGCCTGTGCTGGGGTCTTGGCACGTCTGCATCCTTGCACAGGGCAGAGTAGTGAGTCCCACTGAAAGCACAAAACCAAGACCCGGGTCAGCAGGGGCGTTGGGAGGCAGGCTCCGGGTGCAAAGGGCCTGGTGGCCTCAGCCCAGCACCTCCCAGCCAGGACACTGGAGCTGGGACAGGGGATAAAGGGAGGACTTGGCCTCAGAACAAAGCAGCCACCAGCAACTGCAGTCAGGGGGGCTGGAGAGAGGGGAGAGGAGCGAGAGAGGCCGTGGCCTCTGAGCCTTGGCTAGTCTGCCTGGGGGGCAAGGGGACCTTGAACGGAGGGAGCTTGCTGCCTGACAGCTCCTGGGGCGGAGGGGGTTAACCCAGCCTGGCGCCCCAGGTGCAGGGAGCCTGCTTCATGAACATCTGAACCTCTCTTGGGGTCACACCCTCCCTCCTTTGAAAGCATTCCTGTGCTTCTGGCTCAGCGCTGCCGCTGCCGCTGCTGCTGGGAGGACATTGTTTCCAGTTCAAAGGGAAGGTGTCATTAGCGCTCTGTGATGACAGCTCAGCCTCAGGAGAGGGCAGGGGAGCAGGCTGGTGTTATTACTCCTTCCTTAATGGGCCAAGGCTGACTCTGGGGCGTTCATGACCTAGAGTGGGCAGTCCTCTCCCTCCCTCCCCCGCCCCGCTTCCCCACTTAGCACTCCCAGCTGCATGTCCCGGTGGCCGGGTCACGCTGAGCTTGCAAGGTGTGTGAGTTCCCTATGACTCTGCCTTAACGGACTGGGTGGCTTCCACAGACTGGGTGGCTTCAAACAACAGAGATGGGGCCGGGCACGGTGGCTCACGCCTGTCATCCCAGCACTTTGGGAGGCCGAGGCGGGCAGGTCACTTGAGGTCAGGAGTTTGAGGCAAGCCTGTCTCTACTAAAAGTACAAAAATTAGCTGGGCATGATGGTGGGCACCTGTAGTCCCAGCTACTCGGGAGGCTGAAGCAGGAGAATCGCTTGAACCCAGGAGGTAGAGGCTGCAGTGAGCCGAGATCCCGCCATCGCATGCCAACCTGGGCGACAGAGGGAGACTCTGTCTCAAAAACAACAGCTGCAGCAGAGATGCACTGTCTCCTCGTTCTGAAAGCTACAAGTCCACGCTCAAGCTGTCAGCAGGGCTCAGCTCCCTCCAAAGCCTCTGGGGCTGGGGGCGAGGGGAGTCCTTCCTTGTCTCTTCCAGCTTCTGGTAGCCCCAGGTACTCCTTGCCTTGTGGCCACGCCACTCCAACCTGTGTTGTCACTTGACCTTCCCACTGGGGGTCTATTCTCCTCTCTCACAAGGACAGCAGTCATTGGATTCCGGGGCCAACCTACTCCAGGGTGACCTCATCTTAACTGGATTTCGTCTGCGAAGAACTCCATTTCCAAACAAGGGCACAGGGGTTTAAGACTTTGAGTATCTTTCTGGGGGACCCAGTTCGGCCCACGGCAGAGAGTTAGGGAGACCTGGGTCCCAGGGACATCCCGAGGCTCCTGGACAAGGCACCTGGCCCTCTGGTCCTCATCCCCTCTGCCCCGCCTCCAGGCTGAGGACAGCGATCTCTCTCCTGCTCTGTCCTGGAACGCCGTGAGGGTCAGAGGTGACAATGTCCCTCTAATCCACAGGGGGACACGAAAGGAGGCAGAGGACAGTGGAGTCTGAGGCCCTGGTTCTTGGCAGCAGGATGGAGTTTGAGGCAAAGAGGTGATGGCTACCGAGGGCATTTGGCCAAAGCATCCCTATTCACATGCCAGGGAGGATGGAGAGAGCGACACCTTCCTGCTGCCTGACTGCCGAGCACGGAGAGGCCTGATGATCCTCAGGGCCCAGCACAGCACCCACCCCGGGATGCTGCGAAAGGTAACTGTGCCCATTCTCGCCCCTCCTGGTGGGTTGGGACGATCTTCCCTGATGATGCCCCCTCACTCAGGGCCTCCATCACCCCCGCTACCCCTTTCACCTGCCAGGTCAGTCGTCAAAGGATGATTTCTTCCTCGCAGGCCCTGGGGCCGTGATGGCTACCAAGGGCATTTGGCCAAAGCATCCCTATTCACATGCCAGGCCCCTGGGAGGCAAGTGGGGCCAGGACCACCTTCATCCAATGCTTCCCCACTCGATTCCGGTTTCCTATGAGACAGAACATCGTATTCAAAGACCTGAGAATAAATTATTACCACCACTAAATATTATATTTAAAAGAGCAATTTATAATGTAGAAGAGGGTTTAAAGAAGTGAAAATCTCGAGTGTATTTTTAGCTGGAACACTTTTGGTTGCTAATGACAGGAACCCAGTTCCATCCAGTGTAAGCAGAAAAGGGAGTTTATTGGCTAGTAACACCCGGGAGTCCATGGAGGGTGGGGGATGCAGGCACAGCAGGATGTGGGGGCTCAAGGGATGTCCTGAGGCTGGACTCTCTCCGGCCGCTCTCCTGGCCATTGCTTTCCTCCTTTAGCAAGGCACGCACGGCTGCAAAGGCCTCTGCCAGCTTCTACAGCCTCATACTCCGCCACCTCCACAACCCCGGTGGAGAATATGCCTGTCCCCAGAAGCCCCCGCCGTGGAGAGGGCTCTCTGGCTTGGATCTCTCCCATCCTTGACCCAGCGAGCGTGGGCTCTAGTTGGTTCCATGCCACCTCTGGAATAGAGGGCCAGAGGTCTCAGGTGAGGGGGAGTGAGGCTGCCCTGAGCAGAACATACGGGCATCGAGCAGGTGAGGGATGGTTCCCCAAAAGAGGGACAGGGATTCTGGGATGGTTAAAGTGCAGAAGCCCGCTTTCCCTGGGCACTTGACTCCTGAGCCCCCAGCAGCCCCTCACTACTCTCACCCTAGAATCTTCTCAGGCTTGAGTCAAATGCCACGCTCTTATTAGTCATATGCAACCTCCTTCTTGGAAGCCAAAGGTGTTACCGGAAAGGGGTCCCAATCCAGACCCCAAGAGAGAGTTCTTGGATCTCGCGCAAGAAGGAATTCGAGGTAAGTCCATAAAGTGAAAGCAAGTTTATTAAGAAAGCAAAGAAGCCGGGCGCGGTGGCTCAAGCCTGTAATCCCAGCACTTTGGGAGGCCGAGATGGGCGGATCACGAGGTCAGGAGATCGAGACCATCCTGGCTAACCTGGTGAAACCCCGTCTCTACTAAAAAATACAAAAAAAGTTAGCCAGGTGTGGTGACAGGTGCCTGTAATCCCAGCTACTCGGGAGGCTGAGGCAGGAGAATGGCGTAAACCCGGGAGGTGGAGCTTGCAGTGAGCTGCGATCCAGCCACTGCACTCCAGCCTGGGCGACAGAGCGAGACTCCGTCTCAAAAAAAAAAAAAAGAAAGAAAGAAAGAAAGAAAGCAAAGGAATAAAAAATGGCTACTCCATAGGCAGGGCAGCCCGAGAGCCACCGGTTGCCCTTTTTTGTTGTAATTTCTTGATGATATGCTAAACAAGGGGTGGATTATTCATGACTTGTTCTTTTTTTAGACAATATAGGGTAATTTCCTGACATTGCCACGGCATCTGTAAGCTGTCATGGCGCTGGTGGGAGTGTAGCAGTGTGGACAACCAGAAGTCACTCTCATCGCCATCTTGGTTTTGGTGGGTTTTGGCAGGCTTCTTTACTGCAACCTGTTTTATCAGCAAGGTCTTTATGCCCTGTATCTTGTGCTGACCTCGTATCTCATTCCGTGTCTAAGAATGCCTTAACCTCCTGGGAATGCAGCCCAGTAGGTCTCAGTCTTATTTTACCCAGCCCCTATTCAAGATGGAGTCGCTCTGGTTCAAACGCCTCTGATGAAGGGAGTAATGAAATGACTCCAGGTCACCGTGGGCTCTGCAAATGAGGTTATCAGCCCTGCTGACCCCAGCCCTGGAGCACAGCGAGGACCAGGCCCAGTGTCTAGTCGACAGCCACAGCCACGTGTTAATGCTTGCTTCTTCTGGCCTCTTCCCAGTAAGAGTGACAATCAGTGTTTCCACCATTCACTCTGCGTGGCTCCCCTCTGTGACATCAGCTGCTATTGGAAACTTGCTTGATTGTATCTCAGAGGAAATCACTGGTTTTTGTTCCTTTATAACGAATGTGAATTGGCCCATCACCCTGGCCTGATGCCTGCGCCCCACCCCCATTTCCCTGTGTTCAAGGCTGACCCCCAGCGTTGGAACTTGTCCTGAAGCAGGTGCAGTGAATTAGCTGGAGGTCCGTTGCAGCCGTGCCACCTTTGACCCTTTCTCCTATCCAATAGCTCCTCCCAGTTCGTGCCCTCCCGTTCTTCTCACCATGCCCAGGAGGCCAACTGAGAAGGCTTTGTCGCACCTGTTTTATGGAGGACAAAAGGCTTATCATCAAGCCACAAAATCCCCAACTCCCATGCATGGGGTGAACTCTGTGATGGAATCAGTCACGCCGGTGTTAGAGTGTCTGTACCGGTGGCCATTTGGGTGATGCATTTCTTGACTGTCTCCGAGTCTTCCCTGGAAAATAAGGATAACCCATGAACCTCTGGGATGGCTGTGAAGGTGAAATGAGATCAACCAGGAATAGGGGATGTCGACTGTAAAGGACTATGCACCTCAAATGAGATAACCAGGAATAGGAGGTGTCAACTGTAAAGGGCTGTGCACCTCAAAGGGGTCATTGCCATCTTCATCATCATCACCCTGATTAACCACCTGTCCTCTGGGTGGGGGGTGACACCTAGCCTCCATCCTGACAGCTGAGCAGGGGTCTGGGGAGAAGGAACCTGCCGCAGGGACCTGATTCACCTGGCGCTGACAGCTAAATTCCTGCAGGAGAAAGAAAACGGCAGGAAGTGTGACCCCTGCCAAGGCAGCTCACACAGTCGGCCCTTGCAGCTGCTCTGAGTTCAAGAAAATAAGTGCTTCAGGGCATCTCGCAGCCGGAGCAAAACACAGTCATTACAGGGAAATGATAGACGCCGGCTGATTGAGTGAATTTTTTCCAGCCAAACCTGAAATTACTTGCGCTGTTGATAAGGGCCTAATGGGAAAGGCACAAACCCCCCGCAGGGAGCCCCTGCTCGCCCTTGATGTCAGCTGGCCTCTGAGGCCTGGGGAGACCTCCCACCCCATCCCCCCCCAACCTTTCTTCCTCATCTGCAGTGATGCTGAAACCCACCCTCGTGCACCCACAGCTGGCTGTCTCCCAGGGTCCCACAGAGAGCAGGTGCAGCCACCGCTTGCTAGTTTATGAATGAGTTAACCAGTCCTCACCGCAAGTATTTTTTTATTAGAACCTGTCACCGCCACCCCCCACCCCCAGAGGAATTGGCTGCAGCCTCATTGTGCAGATTTGGGGCTCCGGAATCCCACCTGAGCACTGTTTTGTCATTGCCAGGATATACATAGAATTTACCATTTTAATCATTTTTCAGTGTACAGGTCAGCGGCATTAAGTCCACTCACATTGTTGTGCAACCATCACCACCATCCATCCACAGAACTGATTCATCTTCCCAAACCGAAACTCTCTACCCCTCAAACAACTCCCAGCCCCGGCACCCAGCGTTCTGCCTTTATCACTGTGGATTTTACTACTCTAGGCACTTCACAGAAGTGGAATCACACAGCACTTGTCTGTTTGTGACTGCTGTATTTCACTTAACATAATGTCTTCAAGGTTCATCCATGTGCTGGCATACGTCAGAATTCCCTCCCCTTCTAATAAGGCTGAATAATATTCCACTGTATGGAGAGACCACATCACCTTTTTTTATCCATTCATCACTAATGGATAGTTGAGTTGTTTCCACCTTTGACTATTGTGAATAATGCTACTATACATACAGCTGTGCAAAACTGTGCTTGAGTCCCTGTCTTCAATTCTTTCACGTATACCCGAAAGAGAAATTGCTGGATCATGTGAGAATTCCGTGATGCTCTGATAATCCTGCGATGAATCTTTCGAGGACCCCCCAGACTGTTTTCCGCAGCAGCTGCTCCATTTTACATTCCCACCAATGGTGCACAAGAGTTCCGACCTCTCCATATCCTCACAAACACTCGTTATTTTCTGATTTGGGGTAATAACCATTCTGGTGGGTGTAAAGTGGTGTCGCACTGTGTTCGTGTGTTGTATTTAAGAACCCACCCACGTGCCTGTCTCCCATCGGACCACAATGCCAGAACAAGACCCCTCAGCCCCAGCACGTTGGCGGCCCACAGGGCTGGAAGTTTGTGGGGATGGTGCCCGGTCCATGCCGACTCCGCCTGCCTCCTGCCATCACCTCTCTCCCTCCAGCCTCTCGCCCCCGCTGCAGACGCCGCTTCCTTCCCCAGTGTTTCCACGGGGGTAGCCTGGCATACGCCCCGCTCCTCGTGCAGGCCACAATTTGCTCTTCAAATTGCCAAACTGTTTACCAACAGCAGAATCTCCTTTACACCCTGCTGATCTGCAAAACCAGTCATTATCCCAAGTCTGGCCGCCTCAGCCTGGGTAGTAACAACAGCTTAATAGGAAAATCAGCACAAATGGCTCAGAGGCCTTAATTTCTCTTCTCTGTTGAACCCCACGCCCTGCTACAGCTAGCCTCAGCTGTGATCAAGATTCAACGAGAAGGCCGGGTGCGGTGGCTCACGCCTGTAATCCCAGCACTTTGGGAGGCCAAGGTGGATGGATCATGAGGTCAGGAGATGGAGACCATCCTGGCTAACACGGTGAAACCCCCATCTTTACTAAAAATACAAAAAAATTAGCCAGGTGTGGTGGCAGGTGCCTGTAATCCCAGCTACTCGGGAGGCTGAGGCAGGAGAATGGCGTGAACCCGGGAGGCGGAGCTTGCAGTGAGCCGAGATCGTGCCACTGCACTCCAGCCTGGCTGATGGAGTGAGACTCCATCACAAAAAAAAAAAAAAAAAAAAAAAAATTCAAAGAAAAAAGGCTTGCCTCCCTCCACGGAGGACAGGGTTCACCTCTAAAGGAAAATACAGCACATCGCTTGGGGCCAAGCCTGTCCTGCAGACAGAGGCGAGGCCACCTGAAGGATGGCACCCCTAAGGATTGATCGGGCCTCTGGTGTGCTCGGCTGGTGGGAGGCAGCAGGCAGCGTGACCACAGCTCCAGACAGACTGGGATCCGATTTTGTCCCTGCCTCTTCCCAGCTGTGTAAGTTGCTTGGTCTCTCTGGGCTTCAATTTCTTCACCGGTGAAACAGACAGCAATAGCGTCTTGTCTGTAACATGCAGCAGTAGCGTGTTACTGTCACAGAATACCTGAGACTAGCTCATCTTTAATGAACAGAAATTTATTTTCTCACAGTTCTGGGGCTTGGGAAGTTCAAGGCCTTCCCAACCCCAACCCCCAACCTCTAGCCAGGGCCTTCTTGCTGCATCAGCACATAGCAGAAGGGCAAAGAGGGACAGAAGGAAGCTGAACTTGGCCTTTTATAATAGCATTAATCCCATCCCTGCAGGCAGAGCCCTCCTCATGGCCTAATCACCGCTTAAAGGCCCCACGTCTTAACACTGCTACAAGAGCAATTAAATTTCAACATGAGTTTTGGAGGGGACAAACATTCAAACCATAGCAAACAAACAGCGTCTCTCTCCTAGGGTCTGTGAGGTCTCATGGCAGAGACAATCCACAACAGGCTTCTCCAGAGTCTAACACGGTGCACGCAATAAGGAGACAGGTGTTTCTAGGTTTGAATCCCAGTTCTGCCACTTACTACCTCTAGGGCATTGAGCAAGGTACCTAACTTCTCTGTTTCCTCATCTGTAAACAGAAATATGACACTCATTTTGCTGGAGGTTTGCAAGGATGGCATGAGCTCATGCTTCTGAAGCCCTCAGCAAATGAGAGCCCTGGAGCCCCTTCTTCCTCCTATGGGGTCACAGATGGTGGGACATTCTGGGAGATGCCCCAACACCCAACACAGAGCAGGGGCGGTGCTTAGCAAAGCTCAAACCCGAATAGGAGCACCTGGGGAGTGAGGGGTGGGGCGCTTGGGAGGGCCATCCAGCACGGTAGACACCAGGCCCCCAGAGCAGAGGAATTCCGTCCCCCTGCTGGGGCAGTGGCCCCAGATGTCAAGTCTGTGCACAGTGCCTGTGCTTCTCAGCATGGCAGTCCTGCAACCATTGCAAGGCTGAAGTCCTTAGAAGAGGTGCTCACGGGAGGACCACCTGGGCACAGGCAGCTGGAACCTGGACTGCTGCAGCAGAAGGGCCAGTGTGGCAGGTGCGGTTGGCTGCAGGTTCGATGGCAAGGGTCACCCCCTTTTCCAGCAGGACAGCCTTCTCCTGCACCACCAGGTCCTGTGTCCTTGCTCCGGCCAGAGGTGGCCTGGAGTGGCGAGCGGCCCTGGCAGCAATGGGGAGGCTGTGCTGACCGGATGGCAGGCTTCAGACCTGGAAAGCCAGTGGGCTTACTAGCTCCGTGCTCTGAGTGCCGGGCATGTGAAAGTGAATAAAATCCTGGTCTAACAGGGAGGCTGCCCCAGATGGGTGATGACATTAAAGGCTCACTCAGTGTCTGAAAAGAGGAGAGCAGCAGAGGGGAGGGCCCTGCCCCAGCCTGAGGCCCAAGGCGGCTGCCCAGGGAGCCTTATGAAGGAAGGGAAAGTAAAACAGATGGGACCAGATTGAGAAAGGGGTGGGCTGGGGAGGGGCCTCTCGGGGGCTGGTCCGACACGGCATTTCACGGGCTGCCCTCCCACCTAGTCAGGGTCAGAGCCAAGGCTCAGAGGAGGACATGCTGGCCGATCACCCACACATGAGCTGCAGGAGGCTGGTTCGTGGCAACTGCACGCTGGTGAGCCCGTGCCCTCCCCACGGACCGCCCACCCAGGCCTGGGCACCACGTGGAGGCTAGGGAAGCATGAGGAGGGCCAGACCACCACATGCAGCCATCCCAGGCAACGGGGAAGGAGCCCAGGAGATGGGTCTGGAGCTGTGTAAGAGTCATGTCTTCCCTGGAGAGTTGGGGTGGGAGCTGATTCCCAGCCTGGATCCGAGCAGGCAGATGTGTGGCAGAGGGAAGACGCTGCCGCACCGGGCTCTGCTCTCTGCACACCAGGCTCCCTGGTTAGGTGCAGGCTGGAGGGGGAGCAGCTCTCTTCCCCCTCCTAGCTGCCATGGAGACCTGGCCCAACGATGCTCTGTTTTCTGCTGCATCCAGTTGTCTTTCTGCCACTTGTCCACAGAGCAGGAATTTGCGTGCCCACAGGTCTGGGAGATTCCAGAGCTGCTCTTTCATCTGTGTTTCCACTTCTCGCGGTGCTCCTGGTGGGCCCCCGCGCCCAGGAGTCCAGCTTCAAAGAAGTGTGAATAGGAGAGGAGGGAGGCCGTGCCCAGAGGCAGGGGCTCAGAAAAAAAAATCATGATTCATCATCCCCGAACATGAGCCATCATACATAATGGAACACACTCGGACATGGTGATTCAGTGTGTCAAAATATAGAAAGGCCATTTAGTATTGGTGACAGAATTAGACAAGAGACTTCACTTCTTCCAATGAAAAAGCAGACAGAACAGTGCCAAGAGGGAACCAGGGCCCACGCCTTGGCACACACGCACTCACCCAGAACCTGTCTCCCACACAGCCCAGGCTACTCTGCTATGACCAAAGGTCACCGGATGCACCGAAGACACCTCACGTTATTGAAATGCATGTTGGGAAAACACCGTGTCTCTGGGAATGAGGAGTTAAGACCTAGGGTGCTTTCTATGCGCGATAACACATTCTCTTGCAGGAATTTCAATAATTTAATGTGTTTTATAAGAGCATTTTAAAAATTGTATTTTAGAAAGAAGCAAACTGATTGATCAAAACTCGTCAAAAACAAAGCCAAAACACTCACCAAAACAGAACGGTTTCTCATTTGCACTTCTCCAGCCATACCCTGAGAAGTCTCTGTCATTTGGCCTCCAGGTTGCAATTTTATTCGAAGCAAAAGAAGCACCTCCCGTCCTCCCCACTCCCCACCCCCACCCTAAATCCTTTGAGCAAAAGAAAACCCTCAAAGCAGCCATGTATTTGGGGGCTTTGCAAGGCACAGATTTCCCCCGCTTTTCTGAATTAGTTTCCATCGCCCTGGCAATCTAGGCAGTGACTGTCTGAGTGGAGGAATGCATATCCTCAAATTAATCCAACCTGTTAGCTTCAGTTTGCACTGTGAAACTGGCATGGTGGAAAAAATACCTGCATCTATGTAGAACAGCATTCTTCACTTGCTGTTGAAATTCACCACTGAATTTCCCTGAACTAACCACATGAAATTCCTTCCTTCCTTCCTTCCTTCCTTCCTTCCTTCCTTCCTTCCTTCCTTCCCTTTCCTTTCCTTTTCCTTTTCCTTCCTTCTTCTCTTTCTCTCTCTCTCTCTCTCTCTCACACACACACACACACACACACTACAACCCCTTCTCTAGGTAAATATGTCTGAGATATGCCACATATAATACTCCTCTCCTGGCGATTTTCAATGCATATTAACATACTAAAGGCCTTGAGAAGTCCTGTAATAAGGAAATCTGCTTAACTGTGTTTAACCCAGTGTTTCATCAGATTAATTAACCAAGGAATCTTTTTTAAAGTATTAAGACCTATCAATCTATGGAAACGCCCACAGACCACAAAACCCACTGGGAAGTGCTCATATACATATCATCAAATACTTCACCTTTGCATTTGTAGCTGTTTTCCAGAGAAATTTCCCAGTCATCCCGGATAGAGACAGAGACAGCAAGGCCTTATAACCCCTGTGTAACAGATGAGGAAACCGCAGCTCCGGGAGCGTCTCTTATCTCAGGTTGCACAGAAAGCAATTTTCAGGGAATGTAACCGATATTTCAATTATATGCAACATGTATTGTCCATTGAAAAATTGTTCTCTGGTTCAAATGACTGTTCAGAAAAGTCCTGCCTGTCTGTGTCTCTGTCCTGTTCACTCCTCCTCTGTTCCCAGTGGAACTGTTCTTTCTCAGGCTTGTGAATTCCCTCTCTGCGGGATAACTATCCAAGCGCACGGACTCCAGCCTGCTCCCCAGCAGTGAGGGGTTCTCTTTCCACCTGAATCCCACCGGAAGTGGATCTTCCTGCCGAGAGGGTTTGGAAACAGCCTTCCTGGACCCTGTGGCAAGGAGGCCGCATGGGAACCCAGCCCTGGGCCTCCAGGTTGGCCACACACAGAAAAACAAGCTGAGAACATTCTGTGGTGAGTGATAAGAACCTGGGGGCTGTGTGGCGGCTCACAACTGTAATCCCAGCACTTTGGGAGGCAGAGGTGGGAGGACTGCCTGAGCCCAGGAGTTTGAGACCAGCCTGGGCGACTCTGTCTCTACAAAGTATTTTTAAAAACTAGCCAGGCATTGTGGCAGGTGCCTGTCATCCCAGCTACTCAGAAGACTGAGGCAGGAGGATCCCTTGAGCCCAGGAGGTGGAGGTTTCAGTGAGCTGAGATCGTGACACTGCACTCCAACCTGGGTGACAGAGAAAAACTGTCTCAATTGGAAAAAAAAAAAAGAACTTGAAGGTCAAGGTACTATGTCCTGGCACAGCCCATATAGTGAGAGGCAAAGGGCTGTGCTATACCCGTGCAGGAGGCCTGCACTGGCCCGGAATGCTGTCTTCGGCCACACTGGCTAAGGGTGTTCACCATCCTCCAAGACAGGAGCCAGGATATGCCCAGGGCCTGACTTGCCTGCATTGAAATGTACAGCCCCCTCCCTACAACCGAGTCACAGCCAGAATTCCTTAAGGGAGACATTGCCTCCTCATCCTAATCCCTTCTTTTGCAGGCCCCTGCTCGAGGTAACAGGAATTGGTGCCAGCAATCCCAGGCCACCCATCCTCGATGACCCTCGGTCCTGCCCTAGACCTAGGCAGCCCGGGACCCTGCTGTTGAGGCCTCGGATTTTAGAAGGTCCTGCTCTGGGCCTCCTCTCACCACACAGGGCCCAGGGGACCTCCCGACCATTCTCAGCCTGTGCCCCTCTCTCCTCCGGACCACACCCAGGGCACCCATGGCATGGGGAGTGGTTCCCTGCCCACCTGCTTTCAGGATGTGTGCAAGAGGGGGGCCGGGCACAGAGCTGGATCCACAAGCCCCAGTGTGGGATGGAGCGGGGGTGGTTTCCAAACCCAAAAAACGGTGTGAGTGTTTCAATTCTGTCACTCATGTGATCCCTTGGAGTTTTATTTGTGTGTAAAATTTAAAAGCATTTAGCAGAGTACAGACTTCAAGGTGTAACATCTTTGTTTGAAAAATACAAATTTAGTTCCACCCAGTAAATTTTCACAGTGAGCATGCTTGAGGACCAGTACTTGGATCAAAAAATAAAACATTGCTGGAACCCCTAGAAGCCTCCCTCCCTTGTGACCTTCCAAGCGTAAACACAGCCTTCTCTTGTTCTTTTTCTTTTCTTTTCTTTTCTTTTCTTTTTTTTTTTGAGACAGGGTCTCACTCTGTTCCCCAGGCTGGACTGCAGTGGCACGATCTCAGCTCCCTGCAACCTCCGCCTTTCAGGTTCAAGCGATCCTTCCACCTCAGCCTCTCGAGTAAGCTGAGACTACAGGCACCTGCCACCACACCTGGCTAATTTTTTATTTTTTGTAGAGACGAGGCTCCACTATATTGCCCAAGCTATCCACCCAGTGCCAAGATACTCATGTATCACCCTGGATGCCCTCTGCAGTCCTTCACCCATCCAACAGATGCCCTATCCCTGTGCCTGGTAACTCCCTCCTGTCTCTCCTGTCCAAGGCCTCCCTTCCATGCACTGGATCCTGCCAGTTCAGACCTGGCAAAGGCAAATTTATGTGGGAAGGGTCGGAGATGGGGGAGGGGGGGTTTGAGTGAAGTTTGTTGTGGTTTAAGGTTTAATGTAGTGGGGAATATATATAGTTAATTATTTGTATGTCTTACAAGCATGAATTAAATAACACCTTATGGTACTCATGTGGGGCTAGGATATCGAACGTAGGTGCGATTAATAATGGCATGGACTAGGAATCAAAGAGAGGCGCTGCAGGACTTGTTGTGGTGGGACCAGCATTCTGAGTGATACCTGTTGGTGGTCAGTGTCCCCCTAAGTGTGGGGTAGGGGCGAGGCTTGAGTGGTAAAATGCTCAGAAGAAGCCGGAGAAGAAGAAAATTTCTGAGACGATAAATAAAACTATTCCGTAACGAAGGCCTTTTTGGACTGGTGTTGTATGGTGGCCTGGATAAGTACTTTCTCGGATAATATCACGCCACCGTTGATATATTGTTAGTATATTGGTTAATAGCCCTAATGTTAGTAGAGTAGTGGAATAAAAGTGAAATCATATAATTAAGCCAGATGTTATTAGGAGAGCTGAGAGGGCTCCTGTTAGTGGTCATGGGCTAGGTTTAACTATGTGGTAAGGGTGGGTTTGGTGGGTCATTAAGTATTATCATGTAGATAAAGGCTTATCTTTTTACTGTAGGAGGTTTAACCGGTATCGTACTAGCAAACTCATCACTAGACATCGTATTACACGATACATATTACGTCGTGGCCCACTTTCACTACGTCTTGTCAATAGGAGCTGACTTCGCTATTATAGGGGGGTTCATTCACTGATTTCCCCTATTCTCAGGCTATACTCTGGATCAGGTTTACGCCAAAGCCCACTTTACTATTATATTTGTAGGCGTAAATTTAACCTTCTTTCCACAACACTTTCTCGGTTTGTCCGGAATACCTCGGCGCTATTCCGACTACCCTGATGCTTACACCACATGAAATATTGTATCATCTATAGGCTCCTTTATTTCCCTAGTGGCAATACTATTAATAGTATATATAATCTGAGAAGCCTTCGCCTCAAAACGTAAAGTCCTATTAATCGAGCAACCCACCTCTAACCTAGAATGACTACATGGCTCCCCTCCACCATACCACACATTTGATGAACCAACTTTCATCAAAACCACATAAAAAAGGAAGGAATCGAACCTTCTGAAACTGGTTTCAAGCCAATCCTATAACCCCTATAACTTTTTCAATGAGGTATTAGAAAAATTATTTCATAGCTTTGTCAAAGCTAAATTATAGGGCATATCCTATATATCTTATATGGCCCACCCAGTTCAACCAGGCCTACAAGATGCCACATCCCCCATCATAGAAGAATTAATCGCCTTCCACGACCACGCCTTTATAATCGTATCCCTAATTAGCTTTCTAGTCTTGTATGTCCTATCATCAGTACTCATAACAAAACTAACCAACACCAATATCACAGATGCTCAAGAAATAGAGACTATTTGAACCATCTTACCCGCAGTTATTCTAGTCTTAATTGCTCTCCCATCCCTATGCATTCTCTACTTAACAGACGAGATTAACAACCCCTCCTTCACTATTAAATCAATTGGACATCAATGATACTGAACCTATGAATATACAGATTACAGGGGCTTAATCTTTAATTCTTACATACTCCCCCCATTATTCTTAAACCCAGGGGACCTTCGACTTCTAGAATTTGACAACCGAGTAGTACTTCCAATCGAAGCCCCTGTCCGTATAATAATTACATCCCCAGACGTCTTACACTCATGAACTATCCCTACACTGGGCCTAAAAACAGATGCAGTTCCCGGACGCTTAAACCAAACCACATTCACTGCCATACGACCAGGCGTCTACTACGGACAATGCTCAGAAATTTGCAGTGCTAATCACAGCTTTATACCAATTGTCGCAGAATTAATCCCACTAAAAATTTTTGAAATAGGGCCTGTATTTACCCTATAGATACAATAAACCCACCTTACACTTTTTCCCACCCTTAAATTACCTATAGATCCACTGGCCTGCAGGCTTTGTGGGTTCCATTTCCCCTACTCCAGCATGAGAGGCAGTGGGTATGGTTGAAAGCGGCAGATCTGCTGTCTATGGGGCCCTGGGGGTCTGAGAATGGTGGGCCCACCTGCTCATCAGGGCCGTGTGGAGTTCAATGAAAGGATATGCTGAAGCTCAGAGCCCAGCACCCGCTGTGCATGCTTGGTGAGTTTTCACCCAAATAACTTCATGCTGAAACAGGGTCGCTCCAGGGGTGTCCCTGCCTGGAAGGGACTCTGGGTGTCTTGCTGTGAGCACTACAGTGGCTCTCCCTTCATGCTGCGGGCTGGGCTTCTCCAGTCTCTGCAGTGAGAGAACTGGCTGAAATCCTGGAAGACTGATGGGATGGGAAAGACAGATTTGGGAACTGAACTGAGATCATCCAACCCATGCCCCCAGATTCACCAAACATACACTGACACTAGGGAGCTAGAACGTGGCCAAGGGCTGGTCCCTGCCCACAGGGAGGTTGGAGCCCAAGAGAGAGAAAGAGCCACAGAAAGATGATTTCGGCACAGGGGGAGGGCTGGGTCCAAGGCAAGCCAGGCACCACGGGTCGCGAGGAGGGGCCCTTGTTCATGCAAGGGAGGACATTGGCTTGGGGAGAGTTACAGGAAGTCTGGAGAAGGATTCCAGGCTGCCAGGCAGCAGGAGCAGAGATGGGGACAGCACGAAGCCTGGGGCAGCTTTATCCCACCTGCCCAGCAGAGCCGAGTGGCACAGATTTCAGCTGTGCCCCTGGATAAAATGGGTGATGGTAGCCAATAACACCAGCTTCCGGGACTCTGCCACCTTCACCATTCTGGGAATAAGCTCTCAGCTACCCTGAGAGCAGTCAAAGCACCAATTCACCAAGCATAGATTATATCCGTCTATGGCTATGCAGGGTCTGTTAAGCCCCTTAGGTCTCCATGGTGGGATGGGGCACCACTTCCCATTGAGCGGCATCTAATGGATAATGGGCATTCCCCCAGTAGGAAGATCTGGAAGCCGATCCCAACACACACACATGCGCACACGCTCACACACACCCATGCATACACACGCACGCACACATGCACACACGCACACACACACCCATGCATACACACGCAGGCACACACACGCATGCATGCACGCACGTCGGCTGCAGTCCCAGGGAAGCAAAGACAGTTATCAAAAGGAGAGTGTTTTCCAGACGAATATTCCAGAAGCGTATTCTCACAAGAAAAGAGGAGACTGGGCAGACAAAACAATAGTGTCTACTCCAGAGGAAGCAACACGGAGGTGCTGAGGTGTGTGGGGCAGGGGAGTGGCACCCCCCGCTTTGTACTATAGAAACTACTTTCCAGGCTGGACATGGTGGCTCACATGGGTATCCCCAGCACTTTGGGAGGCCAAGGTCGGTGGATAAGTTGAGGTCAGGAGTTCAAGACCAGCCTGGCCAACATGGTAAAACCCCGCCTCTACTAAAAATACAAAACTTCGCCGCGCGTGGTGGTGCCTGCCCATAATCCCAGCTATTCAGGGGGCCGAGGCAAAAGAATCACCTGAACCCAGGAGGCAGAGGTTGCAGTGAGCCAAGATCGCACCATTGCACTCCAGCCCCTGAGCGATGGAGTAAGACTCCATCTAAGAAAAAAAGAGAGAAGGAAGGAAGGAAGGAAGGAAGGAAGGAAGGAAGGAAGGAAGGAAGGAAGGAAGGAAGGAAACTACT
>NC_045448.1:9973298-9991482 GCF_002776525.5 Piliocolobus tephrosceles | reverse complement strand
GGAAGGAAGGAAGGAAGGAAGGAGGGAAGGAAGGAAGGAGGAAGGAAGGAAGGAAACTACTTCCTGCAGCAGGGACTGACTGGGGAGGTCAGTTTGGCCACCAGGCAGGGAGGAGAGAGGACAGGTCTGAACTGGCAGGATCCAGTGCATGGGAGGGAGGCCTTGGACTGGAGAGACAGGAGGGAGTTACCAGGCACAGGAATAGGGCATCTGTTGGATGGGTGAAGGACTGCAGAGGGCATCCAAGGTGATACATGAGTGTCTTGGCACTGGGTGGATTGTGGTACCAGAACTTGAGATAGGCTCACATCAGGAGGGGCCGTGGCTGGAGATGAGTTGGGTTTGTCCAGCTGGCAGTTGGATCTATAGCTCTGCAGCTTGGGAGAGAAAGATGCCAAGTGAGCCCATGAAATCCTTATTAAAAATATTTTTATTCACTAAAACTCAATATGAAAACAGCTCATGAAACAAAGAGTGAATCAATAACCCTTTACTCATCTTAAATTAACAAAGATGAGTGGCTTGCAATTACTTTCCATTACAGAATCCTTCTGCCCAAGAGATTCGGTGAGATCCTTGTCAAAAGAGTTAGGCTTTTAACGTGTGTATAGGAAGCATATTCTTTTGTGTCTGCTCATCTATCCAAATGTTTGATGCCTTAATGATTTTATGACTCAGAATTGTTTATTCCTGCCTCCTGGGTCTCACTGCAGTCCCAGAGACACACAGCAATGTACATATTCCAAATGGGAAAGGCTCTTGTTGATCTGTATTTAATCTGATTGGCAGAGCTGAGTGGCTTCCTTCCCAGCCCCTTCCCCTTAGGACTAGGTGGTCTCAGCTCTGCTCTGGATAACCTGGGGCCAATTACCTGCCATCTACCCACTTGCTCTCCCTTCAGCTTCCTTCCTCTCCCCAAGCATCACTGCAACAAGCCCCTGCTCTGCCTCTATTGTTTTCCTCTCTTTTGTCTTCCCAATTCCCAGTTCCTTCTTTCTCCAATTATTTCTTACAGCTCTTTCTTACAATTCATTTATACGAGAACAAAAATTCACATGGATGTGAAAAAGAAGTGAATCTGCATATTCTAGAATTTCAAATAAGGGAAATTCTAGGGTGGCAGGCACCACTCACTCATAAATTCAACAGCTGATAAATGTTTACCGGGTGTCCATGGTAGTCCTGGAGATATCTCAGTGGGCAAAGGAGAGAAAGGCCTTTACCTATAGGAACTTAAAATGCAAAGGAGGATCCAGACCATAACTACATGAATAAATGTGAAATTGCTCATGTGATCAATGTCACAGATGAGGGGACCATGGCACAAGGGGGGCATTTAATGGGGGAGAGCTGATGTAGTCAGGGAGGTCAAGGAAGGCTTCCTGGAGGAAATGCCAAATGAATTAAACAATGAGTGTCATGAATTAGACAAAGAAAGAAGGGAAGGACCCACTCTATAGTGAAAACAGCATGGACAAGAGCCTATGTGGGCAAAAAAGATGGCACCCACGAGGGGCTAAAAGAGGCCAGAGAGGTTGGGATGGGAGGTGAGTCTGAGAGGTGGGCAGGGACTGAGCCATGAAGACCTCTCTAACCTCTTAAACGTTTTTGTTTTTCTCCCCAGGGTAGTGGGATACCATTTCACGTTTTAAACAGTGGGGAGACTTTATCAGATTGCTATGCAAAGAGAGAGCCTCAGGTTCAGTGTGGAGAACGGGCTGAGCAGATCAGAGGGTTCAGGGGCTGGAAGGCCAATTGCAGGTGGTGAGCAAAACGCAGTGGCAGCTGGGTGGCCATGGAGATGGAGAGAAAAGGGCAGAGTTGAAAGAGATTAGGAGGCAAAGATGACAGGACCGGGGGTGACTGGATATGGGGGAGGTGAGGGAGAAGGGGTGTCAAGATAATGTCTATGTTTCTGGCCCGAGTGACTGTGGTCATCATCCCCCGAGGCCACAGCCCCAGGAGGCGCTGGGCTGGGAGAGCAGATTGTGAGTTCGTTCTGGACATACTGAGTTTGAATTGCCTCTGAGACAGCCATTCCCTCTGCACACAGACCCTCTGTCTAAAACCTCTTTCCTTCTTCCTGAAGTACATTGGTGTGGAGCCCCTTTAGTGAGAGTCTCTTTGCAATAACTGCTCTCAGCTTTTGTGTATCCGAAAATGGCTTTACTTTGCCCTCATCCTTCAAGAATCTTTTGAGTTCTAGATTGTAGTCAATTTCCTTTGTAAATCCAGCTCTGTGTCTTCCATTGTTGCTGTTGAGAAGTCAACTGTCAATTTGTTGTTGGTGTTCTGAGGGTAATCTGTCTTGTACTTGCTGCTTTTAAAATCTTCATGTTGTCTTTGGTGTTCTGCAGTTTCACTCTGATGAATCTAAATAGGGATTTCTGTTCGTTTATTCTCTCTGAGAATTGTTGTGGCTCCTGATCTGAGGATTGGGGCCTGCCACATTACACGTCCCCTTCATCATGTTATCTTTTTCTTGAACTCCAGTTAAACATGTATCAGGGCCGGGCGCAGTGGCTCAAGCCTGTAATCCCAGCACTTTGGGAGGCCGAGACGGGTGGATCATGAGGTTAGGAGATCGAGACCATCCTGGCTAACACGGTGAAACCCCGTCTCTACTAAAAAATACAAAAAACTAGCCAGGCGAGGTGGCGGGCGCCTGTAGTCCCAGCTACTCCGGAGGCTGAGGCAGGAGAATGGCGTAAACCCGGGAGGCAGAGCTTGCAGTGAGCTGAGATCTGGCCACTGCACTCCAGCCTGGGCGACAGAGTGAGACTCCATCTCAAAAAAAAAAAAAAAAACATGTATCAGAATTCCTCATTCCACCGCCACCTCTTTTTGCCTCTCTTTTATGTTTTTCGTGTGTGTGCCTGTAAACTGCATTCTATCTCCTTTTCGTACTTCTCTTATTGCTGAGTAGTATTCCAAGCTATACATTCGGTGAGTACTCCTTCGCATAATAGATGTTTAGGTGGCTTATATTTTTAGTTATGGTGAATAAAACTATTATGAAAAATCTTATACAAGTCTTTTTATGCAGATATATACATTTTCATTTCTTGTGCATAAATACCTAGAACTGAAATTTCTTTGTCATAGGTTAGATGTATGTTTAGCTTTAATACACTCTCTTGGCCAGGCGCAGTGGCTCATACCTGTAATCCCAGAACTTTGGGAGGCCAAGGCAGGAGGATCACTTGAGATCAGGAGTTCGAGACCAGTCTGGTCAACATGGTGAAAACCCTGCCTCTACTAAACATACAAAAATTAGCCAGGCATGGTGGCGGGTGCCTGCAGTCCTAGCTGCTCTAGTGGCTGAGGCAGGAGAATCACTTGAAACCAGGAGGCGGAGGTAGCAGTGAGCATAGATTGCACCATTGTACTCCAGCCTGGGTGACACAACAAGACTCCATCTCAAAAAATAAATAAAATAAAATAAAACTAAAAAGGACACTCTCAAACCGTGTGTTTGTTTTCCACACAGATCTCTGCCATAAATCTTTTTCAGACATCCAAACTTCATATTCCTTGAAACAGAAGGTATCTCTCTCCCTTTCCGTATCTCTCCTCTTGCCTCATTCCCTGAGAAACTAGAACCAGAAAAGTAAAAGAACAGAGCTGTCCCCCACCTCCGAGTGTCCACAGGCATCAGAGGGAATGGAGAAGAGCATAATTCATCCAGTATGAGGTGGAAGCCTTCATGAGCCCCAGTAAGCTGGACTTGAGTCTGAAAGTGATGAGAAAACTCTGGGTTCTGCCCTAAAACGTGTTCTGACCTGGGGAGGAAGCTGAGTGGGACATACTGAGGGCAGTAGCCGCAGATATCATGGGCCCCATTCCAGCTGACACCCCAGGGGACTGTTCGCTAATCATCAATACTGAGCCCTCCTTGCAGCTCGGGCCTCAGCCCCTGCTCCACACCCCCTCCTCATTTCTCTGGGTCTCTGACCCCTGGCTGCTAGCTGAACTAGCCAGGACAATAGACAAGATTCAGGGTGAAGGAGACAGATTCTGAAGAGACGGTAAGGACAAAGAAGCCACAGGGAGCTGGGCGATGAAAACAAAAGTTTGCTAGATTCGAAGCAGACCACGTGAGGTTGCTTCTAACCACTGCGTTTGACTGCTCACACTATGCCTCGGCTGATTTAGGGCTGTAGCTCCTCAGGACCACCAGGGACCATGCCTATGCTTCCTGTAGGACCCCATAGGACCCACCCAAAGTCTGCATCTGGCTGGTCTTGGCGATGCCTGTTCAATGTTAGTGGCACATGACAACATCTCTGACCACATCAGGAGGGGCCATGGCCTCAGCATTCAGAGCCACCCACCTTGGAAGAGGAAAAGGGGCCCTGAGGCTTGGCTTCCAGCCACAGACTAAGTATCTGCATAAGGCAACTGAGAAGGCGTGGCAATGAGTAATTAAACAAATTAGTCAGTGCAGACGTGTTCACAAAAGCCAGGCAGAATCAATGGGGCGCCTATGCATTAGCGTCCTGTCCCTAATGGCCTCGGCTGCTCCCGGCTAGCTGCTCCTCTGAGAGTAAACCACACCTCCCTGCACTCAGGGCTGGGCACAGTGCTGAGCAGGGCTGGCGGAGTCACAGCTAGCGACTGCAGAAGCCAGGTAGGCTGCTCCAGTGGGCTCCATGAGACTTGGCTGCTCCTCTGCCAGTGGACAGAGTGGCAGCTGCCCACCAACTGTTCCTCCCTCTCTTCCCCATTTTCTCACACATTCCTCTCCCTGGAGTCTCCTTCCCTGCTCTCTTCACCTAGCTGATGCCTAGGTATCCTTTGATACTTGCCCAGCATCACCTCCTCCAAAAAGCCTCCTCGGATCCCACAGGCTGGATGGGGCCCTTTTCTGGACTCCCACACCCATCACGGGTCAGTCTCCCCTGGAAGTTGGGCTCTGCTGTTGGACGAAGCCAGGCCCCAGCTGAAAGAAGTCTATCTTCTGCTTGTCTCAAGTACAGGGGCTCTGTCTCAATGAGGGTGGTTGGGGTGCAAGCAACAGAAACCCACTCTTGGGTAATTTTAGGGGAAGAGAAGGGTATGCTAGAAGGCTAAGGCATGCTCAGAAAATCACAAGGACTGCTGAATGGCCTCACCTAGAACAGGGATCGGGCAGTTCTGGGAATCCAGCTAGCAGGAAGTACCAGCGGTCTCTGGGGGTGCACTTGGGGGAGAAAGGCACAGCCACCATTCGAGTCTTTGTGTCATCAGCCCAAGGCTCAGAGTTCAAATTCTCTGGAGAAAGAGACTGAGGGTCTGAGTTAACCATGAGCCCCATCCCCTTGGTCGAGGTGGAGCCGAGCTCCATGTCTGGTAGACCCTCACATGTATGTATGTATGTATGTATGTATGTATGTATGTATGTATGTATTTTTGTGAGACAGAGTCTCACACTGTCACCCAGGCTGGAGTGCAATGGCACAATCTCGGCTCACTGCAACCTCCGCCTCCCGGGTTCAAGTTATTCTTCTGCCTCAGCCTCCCGAGTAGCTGCAATTACAGGCTCACACCACCATGCCCGGCTAATTTTTGTATTTTTAGTAGAGATGGGGTTTCACCATATTGGCCAGGCTTGCCTCGAACTCCTGACCTTGTGATCTGCCCACATCAGCCTCCCAAAGTGCTGGGATTACAGGTGTGAGCCACTGTGCCTGGCCGACCCTCTCATGCATTAATTCATTTATCCCTCAGGAGCAATCTATGCATAGCTGTCACTATTATTACCTCCCACTTAACAGTTGAGGAAAGCAAGGCGTGGGAGGTTAAGCAGCTTGCTTGAGGTCACACAGCTAGTGGGTGGCAGTTGGGAAATGGGAGCAGCCAGGCCAGCCCCTGACCCATCCTTAAGCCACACGGCCCCTGGGATGGTACGATAAATGCATGAGTGTTGAATGAGTGAGAGAATAAGCTAGTAAACTGACAGAAGGTTGGCTTCTCTCGAAAACGGCTGCTTCCTGGTGCATTACTGCTTTCTGAGCCAGATGTGGGTGGGTGTTTGGCCCTGGCTGATGGATGGCTGATATTTCCAGGGGAGAAGAAAGGATGGAACACCTATCATTGCTGAGGTAATTATTTCTCCCTCGCTGGCCTTTTGGCCAAGCTGCAGCCTGAACAGTCACTGTTCCTTCTCCAGCATTTGCAGCAACAGCTTACGAAAAGAGGAGGTGGAGAATCTGTGTTGTTCTGGATGGTCACAGAGGAAGACACAGCTTTAGAAAATGGGCCAACAGCTGGGCACAGTGGCTCATGCCGGTAATCCCAGCACTTTGGGAGGCCAAGGCAGGCAGATTGCTTGAGCTCAGTAACAGAGCAGGAGCATCACCATCTTGGACAAACACTGCCATTTTAAGTTCCTCTTGATTAAAAACCACCTAAATCCACCGCAAAAACATCAGCCTAATGGCTAATGTCAGCATGATCATAAACCACAAATGACACCTCCAACCAGAAACATGCCAACCCGAGATAATTTTTCTGCCGACCAGAAACCTTCCCACCCCAAAATAAAACTCCCCTCCAATTAGAAATATTCCCAACCTGTGATAAGCTCTCCCTCCCTAAACCCGTAAATACCCTCAGTCTATAAGAGAGAATGTTCCTGGCAGAAATCGGCTAGAAGCCCCTCTCAGGTTTGTTCTCCAAAATAAATCTGTCTTTGACTATAGAGCCGCTTTTCATGTTTCTTTCTTCCTTCTTCAGGTCTTACATTTGGTGCTGAAACCCAGGACATTCCAAGGAAGGGCTCCAACATTCCAAGCCACTGTCCTTACATGCAAGGTATGTAGGAAAAGTAAAACATACTTTTGGTAGAAAGATTGCAGGGAGGCATGAGAATGTGGATTTTTGCCAAGTTTAAAAGGTTAAAGGATTTTTTCTCAGTTGGATAAAATAAAAATGAAGGTTTGGGCTAGTTGTGAAAAGCTGATTTTAGAGGCAGTTCTGTGTGTAAACATATTGACTAAAGCTAACAGGGTATCCTCCAGTTTTTCTGTAAATTAAATTTTATTAAAATAAAAGCACAGTGGGTTTCTCTTAGATCACTAACCTGCTCTTTAACAAAAATTGTAAAGGGTTATAGAAAGTCTATAAAAATCTTATCTTGTGGTCAAACATTAAAATTGAGTAAATATGTCTATAAGGATTTACTAATTGGGTTTAACATTCATAGTACACTAATGTAAAGGTGAAATTTGGCTTATTTGGTATAAAACTTATACAGAAAACATTATCAAATACGAAATGGTGTTTGGCTTTCTTTGGGCTGTATTTGTGTAGACATGTTTTTGGTATGTGTTCCAAGGTTGTAGGAGACTCCTACAGTCCAGATATGTTTTAGTGTATATTATCAGTAATAATTATAATTGTTACGTTAAAATTGTTGTGTGCCACGTAGGTAACAGATTTCCTTGTCAATTGTGTCTTTAATTGTGGCTACCCTAAAACTTTTTGTCATCCATGAACAATTGTCTTGTTTTGGTCCTCTTTAGCAGGTGGTTTTATGACCAGCTATAAAGCTCTGGCAGGTGCTCTTGAATGCAGGTTTCTGATAACTTTGGAGATTGTGACATTAGAAAAGAGGAAGGACGTTCAGGACTCTTGAAGAGCTGAATGTTCATTGATATCAGGCAGGATGGGAACTGACCGCTTGAACTGAACTAATAGACTAGAGTGATCTTTTTGATGTTTTGCTCAGAATATTGCTTATCCTTTGTTTGCTTTTCAGAGTCAAAGAGACTTTTCTTTTGAGCTATCAATAGCTTTTGACAGTTTGATGTGCTCCCATGAACAAAATTTGAGGCATGCTTGTTTCTTCTCTCTGCCTGGTTTTCTCCAGAGTCTGGAAATTACCTGTGAGTATTCTTACATTATGGCAGTACAGTTATAGGCTGGAGTGCAGAGGTGCGATCTCGGCTCACTGCAAGCTCTGCCTCCTGGGTTCATACAATTCTCCTGCCTTAGCCTCCCGAGTAGCTGGTACTACAGATGCTTGCTACCACATCTGGCTAATTTTTTTGTATTTTTGGTAGAGACAAGGTTTCACCGTGTTCACCAGGATGGTCTCGGTCTCCTGACCTCGTGATCTGCCTGCCTCAGCCTCCCAAAGTGTTTTTTTGTTTGTTTGTTTGTTTGTTTGTTTGAGACAGAATCTCGCTCTGTCTCCCAGGCTGGAGTACAGTGGTGCGATCTTGGCTCACTACAATCTCCACCTCCCAGGTTCAAGCAATTCTCCCTGCCTCAGCCTCCAGAGTAGCTGGGATTATAGGCATGCACCACCATGCCCAGCTAATTTTTGTATTTTTTAGTAGAGATGGGGTTTTACCACTTTGACCAGGCTGGTCTTGAACTCCTGACATCAGGTGATTTGCCTGTCTCTACCTTCCAAAGTGCTGGGATTACAGGTGTGAGCCATTGAACCCAACCAAAAATCTGTTTTCTTCTATGGCAGGACACAATTGGAAGAGCTGGTTGTTTTACCAAGGGTTGACAGGAGTGGTGTGCTTTCCTTTGAGGAATCAAACTTGACTTGTGAAACCAGTAGAGCCCTTGGATGGCAGGCCTCATATTTTGTGCACACGGTCCCTGTGCAAGATTCTGACCTGAGGTAAGTAAAAGAATGTCACGTTCTCACAGGCCAGGAACCCTAGGTTATCTTGGAGCCTCAAGAGGGGAAGAATTCATCCAACTCATTGGTATTTGATGGTGCAGTTCCATGGCTGGGCCTGGCTTTAAAAAGGCCTTATCTCAGATTCCTTCCATGGAACAGAGATTTATTGCAGCCAATTTAAAAGGCCTATGTAAAAATAATTATTCTTGCTGCACTTTATACAAATAACCTGGCCCATAGCCGCGTGCAGTGGTTCACATCTGTAATCCCAACACTTTGGGAGGCTGACACGGGTGGATCACCTGAGGTCAGGAATTAGAGACCAGCCTGGCCAACATGGTGAGACTCCATCTCCACAAAAAATACAAAAATTAGCTGGGCATGGTGGCACATGCCTGTAATCCCCAGTTACTTAGGAAGTAAGGCTGGAGAATCACTTGAACTCAGGAGGTAGAGGTTGCAGTGAGCTGAGACTGTGCCATTGCACTCCAACCTGGGCAACAAGAGTGAAACTTTGCCTAAAAAAAAAATCGGTCCTACCATGATTTGTCTTTTAATAAAAATGGAAAACTGGAGAGAGAGAATTGTTTCAAAAACTATAGCACACCTGTTGTTAAATTTTAGTATTGCCTGAGGTTTTTCAATTTCTATTGTTTTCTACACTCTAGAATTAGATTAAATTCTAATTTTTCTGGCTACAAGTCTCAAAATGATGTTTTCAATTTTTCCTTTTTCTTTTCCTTTTTTCCCATTTTTTTTTTTTTTTTTTTTTTTTTTCTAGCTGGAGATCAGTATAACCTAAGCTGTACTTTCTTGAAGCCCTGTGAGCTGAAGATTAGGTGTTTCAGAGGGTGCTGCCTCTGGGCTTCCAAGGCAGAGAGTGCTACCAGGAACAAATCAACCTCTTCCACTCCAGCACTGTGTTCAGTGTCCCATAACAATGACGACCCTCTCTCAGCAGGAAGTAGCTGGAAAGAGCATACCGCCCCTCATCCTTTTATAACTATAGAGTCTGGATTGACAAAGCAAGAGCATCACCATTTTGACAAACACTGCCATTTTAATTTCCCCTTGATTAAAAATCACCTAAATCCAGCCCAAGAAAACATCATCCTAATGGCTAATGTCAGCCTGACTATAAACCACAAATGACACCTCCAATCAGAAACATTTCAACCCTGAAATAAAGCCCCCTCTGACCAGAAACATTCCTACCCCACAATAAAACTCTTCTCCGACCAGAAACTCCAAACCTGCGATAAGCTCTCCCTCCCTAAACCCTTAAATACCCTTAGTCTGTAAGAGAGAATGCTCCTGACAAAAAAAAAAAAAAAAAAAAAATCATCCAGAAGCCCCTCTCAGGTTTACTCTTCAAAATAAACCTGTCTTGGACTGTTGAGTCACTTTTTGTGTTTCTTTCTTCTTTCTTCAACTCTTACACTCAGGAGTTCAAGACCAACCTGGCCAACATGCAAAACTCCATCTCTACAAAAAATACAAAAAATTAGCCAGGCCTAGTGGTGCACACCTGTATGCTCTGCTATTTGGAAAGCTGAGGCTGGAGGAATGCTTGAGCCAGGGAAGCTGAGGTTGCAGTGAGCCAAGAGCGCACCACTGCACTCCAGCCTGGGAAACAGCGAAAGAGCCGGCCAAAAAAAAAAAAAAAAAAAAAAAAATGGGCCAAAGATGGTGAGATCCAGCTTGGCGGCAGGGTCTCCCAGCTCCGGTGAGCTCAGCTCAGGGCTTCTTCCAGGATCAGAACACAGACGTCACTGTAAAGATGGAAGAAGAAGGACTTTGGAGGAGATGTTAGTTAGTCTACTTCTGGAGGACCAGAAGTGGAGGACTGCCCTATCCTGGACCACAACGTTCTCTGATGATTGTCCTGCTGAAGATGCACCCCATGGATAGGGCTCCCCTGAAGTCTGTGCACAGCCCCAAAAGGGATATATGTGGTACATACAGGGGAGAAGCAGGGCCTGAGACAGAGAATGGGCCCTGGGGAGGGAGGAGGGTTTCCTCCTCCTTTAGGGGTGTGATTGTTGAGTTCTACACCTACAACGACAGAGTGGATGTGCTTAGGAGCGTGCTTATGGGGGGGGAAACCTGGACCCTAACCCGTTGGAGGCTTCCATGGTCAGACAGGCAGACAGGCCCAGCAGGACCCAGGGCCTGGGAGAGGGGCCCCGTCCACCAGCAGCGGTGCTGAAAGTCTGAGTGTCCTTCCTCCCAGAGCCTGGGCCTTAGAGAAGATATGGCCAAGACTATGCTGGGCCCTGGGAAACCCTAAGATGGGACAAGCAGGACAGCAGGTAACAGACACTTAGTTCCTGCATGGGAGTGAAAATTAGAATTTTAGTATTGCAAATGTGACTTCATCTTCAACTTAAAAGTTGAAAGGACCAAGGACCAGGAGCACTGGGGGTCACTTACTCAGTAACACCCTCCCCTGGGCCCACGGTGCAGCCTTCTCCTCCTAGCCCGCAGGTGTGCCCGCTCCGCAGGCATGCCCACCCACAAGTGGGCCCATCCACAGGTGTGCTCTCTCCAGGCTTTGCCCAATGCCCCCCAGGCCTTGCTGGAGTCCCGCAGCCCTTCCGCTGCCCAGTGCTGGCTGGGACCAGGCAGCAGGCCATCTGTCCCAAGGCAGTTTGAGCAGCCCCTGTGCCCAGGAGTCTCCACGTTCCCCCAGGACTGGTTGGGAAGAAGGAACATGACGAAACGAAGAGCCAGGAGAGCCAGGCAGGGAAAGGCAGAGACGGCCCGCGGAGCCAGCAGCTGCAGACCCAGTCTCCCAGCCTAGGCGCCTGCATTACCTTTCACAGAGCTGTGACTACCTGTGACTTCCCTCAACCCACACACCAGCCCTCAGAGGCAAGGATGTTGTCCCCACTGAAAGTAGGGATTGTTGAGGCTCAGAGGCTGAGTCAGCGCCGTGCGGGGCTGGGTTATATGAATACAGACCTAGGGCCTGGAGAGACGCCGTGGCCGGGGCAGGGGCAGAGGCACGGGCCGAGCTGCCCTGGAGCAGGGCCTTGTCTGAGTGTGGGGAGCTCACTGGGATGAGCTAAGCTGGCTCCCCTGGACCCCAGAGCCCCTTCTCAGACAGCCAAAAGGCCAGTGTTGGTGCTTGAGAGGGAGGTGCTGCTGAGGAGCGTGGTCTCAAAAGGGACGTGCTCCCGGGGACCCCAATCCCGCAGTCTCCTTCCCATCAGGGCTCAGGGGGCCCCAGCCCTGCCTTCACTCTGAGGCCCTGGCATCAGTCACTCCTGCCCCGGCTGCGGACCTTCCTCTGGCCTCCCGGCTCTGGCTTGGCGTGTGGCCACAGCGACCCCGCCTCCGCCCTGCCCGGCCCCATCGCCCTGTGCGGTCACTGCCTGTTTCTTGTCTCCTTCCTCCCCCGCATGGCTGCTCAAGCCAGGGCTGCTGGCCGTCCATCCCTGGAGCCCGGCCCCCTGTGGGGCCCACACACAGAGGGTTTTGCTGGGTCAGACAACGGCTGGTCCTGGACTCTTCACACCCCACCCAGCAGCCAGGACACAGCCTGGGTGGGCAGACTGACCTCCTGGGCACAGTGTCCTCAACATCCACTCCCAGGCACTGCCAGGCACTGGTGGCTGCTGGTCACCACAGAAACGGCCACAGTCGGGACCCAGGGCTCCTGCTGGTCTGTGCTGATCCCTGACGGCACTGCGTCCCGAGATGAAACCCAGCTCTTTCCAAGGAGCCATGGAAGGAAGGCAAGAAGGCTGCCTGGGAGACCGCAGTTTGCTGCCGAGCCGTGGGCCTGCAGTTGGAGGGGGCTCGTGGCCCACCCCACCCCTCTCTGGCCACCTTTGCTCCCCGCGCCCTCTGTCTTCACACGGGTCTGAAGCTCCTCACTGCTTAGGCCTCATATGAGGACAGCGGTCTGCAGTGCTGCAGGGTCTTGCCGGAGGAAATACAGGGTGAGAAGCCACACATCCGGCTAATTGCTCACCTAATAAGGACTTCTGACCACAGCACATAACCGCTCTGTGGTGCCAGGGCTGCTTCGGCCACCCCACAGTGGCAGGTCCCTGGGCGGGCGGCTCTGCCTTGCCCTGCTGGTGGCAAGACGGCTGCAGCGGCACCAGGCACCATTTCTAGCACAACTGTGTATCAACACTGGAAGTGAGGGTAGGAACAAAAGGGATTTCTTCGTATGAGTCTCTGTCTTGTCCAAGCTGGAGAATTCTTTTCCAGAGCCTCCTTAGCAGGTTTTCCTAACACTGCATTCCTAACATTTACCTGTGGCAACCAGTCCTTCACAGGACCACCATGACAGCCTTCAGCCAGTCACGACGCGTTCCTGAGGCCCAAGGATGCTGCTGCTGGGCAGTCAGGGTGAAAGGCAGGAGGCTGTCGGGGACCAACGCACATATCTGCCACGGGGTTCCATCCAAGGCTCACCACAAGCTCTTCTCCCTCGCTTCCCACCCTTGGTCTCTGCGTAAACACGGCTCACTTCACCTGGGATGCTCCTCTCTCCCACACCCTCTCATCCAGCTGAAGCGACCTCACCCTTCAGGGCTCACCTACTGCCTGACTGCAGGGCTGGGCCAAGGTCTCCCCCATGCCCCTGCCGCTGACTCCGGTACTGCAGCGACCCATCACAGTGGGGACTTGGTGCTCCCCAGGGCTCTGCTGGCACTGTCCACTCAGAGGCCCTGCGTCCGCTCTTCCTGCCTCCCCTCTGCCTCTTAACCCCACCCATCCTCTGCCTCCGAACCCCACTCATCCTCCTGGGACCACCTGAGCCGCTGCCTCCTCTGTGAAGCCGCCCCCTCCGCAGAGAGGCTGCCGCACTGCCTCTCTTCCCTTGCCCACCTAGCCCACCTGTCACATGACCCCTCTGACGGTGGGTCTTCCAGAACATGCCTGTTGCCCTCAGCAGCTCCCCAGGAGCTCAGACCATATCTGTGGCCCTCACCACCCTGATAAGTGCCTTTTCCAAGGCTGAGGGATCAGAATGAATGTTAGATTAAACCCGTAGCCATGACCACCTGACCTCCTGAGGGTTTTGGTGGGCATGTGCCTCACAGGCCTTGGCTCTAAACCCGCACACAGTAGTACAGGGCCAGGTTACCCGCTCTCCACCGCTGAGAACGGAGACGCCGAGAGGTCTAGCAAGCAACTCGCCCAAGGTCAGGCATGAGGCGGCCCCAGAAATGGAGCTCGCATGTTTCCCACCATGCCAAGGAGGCAGGGAGGAAAGTCAGAGGAAGGCTGTGACCAAGGAGTGTCAGATGAGGATACAAGGGAGGGAAGGACAGGACAGTGAGGCTGGTCAGAGGGCAAAGTCTGGATGCCCCCATAGAGCCCCAGCAGGAGCCTCACTGAGCCCGCTCCAGGTGGAGGTGAGGAAAAGGCAGAGGCACTTAGGCCGCAAGTGCTAACGTGGGCCAGAGCCCATGCTGGGCACGGGACACCAGGCCGGCCAAGCCACCCGGGGCCCACCGGTGGTTGGGGAAATGGACACGTGCCATAAAGCAGTGGAGCAGGACGGAGAAGTGCACCGCTCGCCGGGAGCCATGGGGGGACGTTAGTAACACCACCTGCCCTGCACAGGCCTAGGCCCCAGCCCTCACACACACACCCCATCCCATTTGAGCCCACACAAGCTGGGGAGTAGGAATTGTCATTTCTGTGTCACAGATGAGCCAGGCTGAGGCAGGGCAGGACTAAGACCTTGTCCCCAGAGCCCCACCAGTCAGTGGCCTGACCAGGAGTTGGACACAGGCCTGCTAGCGTCACACCACCACCTTTGCTTTGAGGCCACTTGTCTGACCCAGGCAACCTTTGTCCACTACTGAGCCCGGAAGCTGGCCACGGCCTTGTCCACCCAGGAAGCTGGCAGCCTCCTTCCTCTTCGAAGCTTTTCCAGCTCTCCCGCTTCTAATACCAAGTAGAATCTCTTTTCCTTTCAATGATGACTCATAAGATGAAATGAGGCGTTTTGGAGTAAATGATGATGAGACTGAATTCTTCAGTCTCCTACAGGTTCTGAAATGACTTTCATTTGTTTATGTTTGGCATTAAGCATTGAAATGGACAGAGGGTTCACAGGACTTACGTTAATTTGTGAAATGTCTCAGGGTTCCATACTCCAGCCCAGGACCAGCTGTCATCTAAACGTCTAGGGACCTCAAAACCAGTGCTTACTTCCCTGTGCCAATTAATCCAAACTGTCTTTCTTGCTGACGGTTTTGACAGCTTGGGTTTCGGTTCTGCAATCTCATGCTTGCCCTCAGAGGCCCAGCCCCTTCCCCAGGATGAAGAGGGCTGCGGCTCTGCTGGGACATCCTGAAGCCCAAGGCCTGTTGCTGCCCACGGTGTAACTGCCCAGTTAGGGCATGGGACTTGGGCAACCTGAACCTGTTACGTTCATGACTGACAAATGCCCAGGAGGTCCCCTGGCGTGTGGTAGGCAGTCAGCGATGTTTGCTACAAGGACCGTCTCAGAACTGTGCCAACACGAGCAGAGCCCTCCGCCCCTGAGCAGGACAGGCTCCTCCTGTAGGCCCACTCAGCTGGCATCTTGAAGAGCACGTGAGGCAGAGGCTGTTTGCAGAGGAGTGGGCAGAATGGAGGGACAATGGGGGACACTGAGGCACCCGGCACCCAGCCCTGTGGAAGCTGTTGCCGCCTCCAGGCCTAAAACAGTCTCACAGAGCCTCGTGAGAAGGAGGGGCTGGAGGAGAGGAGGCCACAGAAGGAAGAAGTCTCCCTGCCCCACAGAAGCAGCTCCGGGAGGAGGACAGGAACATTCCAGCCTCTCCTGCTACACTTGCGTCTCTGGCCAGGGCTTCCCAAATGCAATGATCATTAAAGGGCAGGTGAGTCACTGACAAAATCCATCCAGGCCAGCCCCCCGAGACCCAAGCAGGGTAGAAAGAGCAGGGAACCAACGGGGGAGGGCTGGCAAAAGAAGGAGGCCACCTGAGGCTTCTGGCTTGTCACTTAAGCTTTTCTGCAGCGGAAGGGCCTCCGCAGAGCTCCTGTAAGATTAGGGGCTGCTCAGAGCAGAGAAGGGAGCCCGGGGCAGGTCTGTGTGAGCAGGGTGCGGCCTCCTGGAGGAGTCTGAAGGAGGACCCTGAGCCCAGAAGACAGCAGCGCAGAAGGGACATGCGGGTCAGAGACCAAGAGAGGCCAAAGCTCTCTCCTGCTGGAGGATAGAGGCTGGCTGTGGAGAGGGGTCATCCGTTGGAAGCTGAGCCATGGAGAGGAGGGTCCTAGAACCCACGAAACTGGGAGTTCAGGGTCCGAATGCACCACCTTTGGGTACTGCCTGTGGCAGCAGGGGGGCGGGGTGGCAGTGCCCCAGTCTGCAGCGGGACTGACCCCAGACAGGTCCCCTAACACTTTCAGTCTTCCCCTGCTGGGTGGCAGAAGTGGGTTCCTCCCAGATCCTCAGACAGGAAACAGGGACCCAGGAGACCAGCCCCAACGAGGGGGTGCCCAGCCGCCTCTCTGGGCTCCTTTTCCACTTAGGTTTGGGCTACCTGAGACTGCTCTCACACCAGGGGATTGAAAACTCTGGTCGCAAGTGGGCAGGGCTCGCAGCCAGGCAGGGAGATCTCTGTCCTGCGTGGGAAGGCTTCCCAAAGTCTGTTCCCCAGCGCTGGAGCTCCCCAAGCTGCTGTAGGGAGAGGGTTCTAGAGTCACCTCAGTTGGAGAAACCCTTCCTCCTCTACCACTACCTGAGTCACAAGATTCCCTGGCCCATTAAAGGCTCTGAGAAGTCCTGCAGGGAAAACGCCCTGGGGAAGGCTTTGCTCAGCACCAGGGCATTTACATGTTTGGGTCAGTTCACAGAATGGGACAAACCCAGACGTCAGTCCCCAGGCTGAGAAAGCCTCAACTGAACAGCTTTCACCTCATCCCCCACCCCCGCCTCTCTTGAGCTCTCTTGGGACGGACGGTGGCTGCAGCCTCGGGGAGCTCTGGGCTCTCACAGAGCAGCTCCAGCCTCTGCCCACCCTGGCCTCTGAGCTTGCATCCCTCCACCTCTGGGTGAGTCCCCTCTGGCCTCTATGAAATCCTCAGAAGATGCCGCTTGAGGCCTCACATCAAGTGACAAGACAGCCAGGAGTGGTGGGGTGCAGATTCCTCAAGGGCAGAGTCCTCAAGGGGAATCATTCAAGGCCACTTCCCTGTCCTCCTGCCTCCACGCTGTAGGTCCCAAAGTGTGTCCTTGCTGCTCCTGCTGCCAACACCAAACCCCCACCTCCGCAGCAGCCGGGCCCTGGAAAGGCCCACAGCTCCCGCTCCAGGTCTGAGACAGCGGGAGCCTCTCACTTATTCCCAGTGCGCATGGCCCTGGCTGCCCATGTTCCCTCCAGACCCCGCAGGTTAGCCTGGTCAGGAGGGCCGGGTGAGCCCCTGGGTCCTGAACCCTGGCTGTGGGCTGCTTCTGGTGCTGAACCTCCCAAACCCAAGAAGGCCCCAATTCCCTTCTCTCCTGCCCCTCCTCCACTCCAACTCAGAGACTTCCCTTTGTGGGCAGCGGTAGCCCCTCCTGTGCACCCAGCCGACAGCCCCCATTCCCACTCTGCCCAGCCACTCACAAGAACAGCCTATCTGGGTCTCACCCACTGGCTACTCACTGCCACCTGTGCCTCCCAAGCCACAGAGCTAAGTCCCCACCCTCACTGACAATGATCTACTGTGACACTAAGACCTCTCACAGATGTGATCTTATTAACCTTCCTAAGTGTCATGCAAGGTTTAGAGAGATCAAGGAGCATGCCAAGGTCACACAGCTCATGAATGACAGAACCCAGCATTCTGCTTTGACCAAGGCCATGCTGCCCCAAGAGTCTCTCTGCTCCCCTGACAGCCAACCCCCTAAGGGCTGATAGGCACAGCGGGGGCCGGGGGGAGGGGGCCTCCAGGCACAAGCAGTGTCAAGCAGATGGAAAACAAGCCACATTCCTGCCTTCCGTGCCCTCAGCACATCTGGGAAAAAGTTCAGAGGGCAATGCCAGGGTCCTATGGGGCAAACTGCTCATCTTGCCATGCCTTTGTGCTCCAGAGAAGCCTGGTGGTTTGTTCTTTGTAGGAAAATGTCATAATTAGAATTACTTTCCATCCACAGGTCACAAGTAGGTGGCCACAGCGGAGCTCAGGCAAGAGCAGGTGAGAGACAGAGCTAGAGAAGAGAAGTGCGTATGAGGACTTGTATCACCATCATCACCATCACCATCATCACTCTCAGCATTGTAACTGTTTCTGCCATCACCATCATCAACACCATTATCATCACACTCATCACCACCAACCCCAGTATCACCACCATCATTGCCACCATCGTTACCACCATCATCACCATCATCACCACCAACCCCACCATCACTGCCATCATTAGCACTCCCATCATCACCACAACCATCACCATCATTGCCAGCATCACCACCATCACCATGATCATCACCATCACCACCACCAACACCATCCTCACCACTACCATCACCACCATCATTACCACCGTCATTATTGTCACACTTATCACCACCAACCCCACCATCACCACCACCATCA
>NC_045448.1:9910252-9973198 GCF_002776525.5 Piliocolobus tephrosceles | reverse complement strand
CACCATCACTATCATCTCCACCATCATCAGTACCATCACCATCACCATCATCACCACCAGCACCATCACCATTACCACCAACAATACCATTATCACCACCACCATCATTATCACACTCATCATCACCACCAACTCCACCATCACCATCACCATCATCACCATCACCCTCACCACCATCACCATCACTATCATCTCCACCATCATCAGTACCATCACCACCACCATCATCACCATCACTATCACCATCACCACCATTACCACCATCACCACCATCACCACCATCAGCAGCATCCACCACTTGAAGTCCCTCTTGAGGGAAGGGAACAGACACTTCTCAAGTACCCACTATGTGCCAGGCTCTGGGCCAGTCGCCGGGGATGTCAAGATGAATCAGAGTTGGCCCTGCCTTCGGGAAACCCTGGCCCATCCAGTGCCACCATGCCTCATGCCAGACTTTTAAGCACATCATCTGACTTAACCATCACCCTGTGAGGTCAGTAGTGGCATTCCCTTGACATGAATGAAAAAACTAGACTAGGAGAGTTGAAGTCCCCTGCCCAGGTTCACACTGCTGCCCACTGTGGGATGGAGGATGGGGCTGTGCTCGGGACTCTAACCAGCCCCTGGCCTGAGCTCCCCAAGATCAAAGACAGCAGCCACTGGGTTCTACTTTCAGGCTTCCACCCCAGCAAGGGCAGGCTGCTGGTGGGCTCATTGGCCTGGCCCAGGCTGAGCTGATGCCAGTGCTGGAATACCATCACCTCCAGGTGTGCGCCCTTGCTCCTCCTGCCCTGTGTGGCCTCATCATTTTGGCTGCCAGTTTCTAAATGGCAATGGCTCATGGCTGATGAACCATTCCTGTCTCCTCTGGGGCAGCGCCGCACGTTTCCCCCCCCCCCCCACCCCGATCACTTCCACCTGGCCTCAGCCTCCAGAATCAATGCGTCTGACTCCCCTGAAGAGCGGGGTCCACTGCCCACAGGAAGGGAGGGGGCTGGCCCACTCTGCACCCACCTGGAGAGCCCCTTGTGAGCACCTCCTCGGCCAGGTGGGAAGGGCGTGTGTTCTGGGGCCAGACAGTGCCTGTGTTTGAATCTTGAGGCCGTGGGCCCTCGCTTAGCCCTTCTGTGCCTCCATTCCTCATTCAAGAACTGGAGGATTATCTGCGGGCCCTCTTTCACCGGTGACTGTGCGGCCTGAGTGATTGATGCATGGGAGGCAGCAGCACAGCTCCCTGGGCCCTCAGCCAATCCTCCGCCAACATCAGCTACTTGGGGCACCGACGCCTCCCTCCAAGGATCCAGCCTCTGAATGCGGCCAGAACTAGGACCTCGTGACTTCTGACTTCTCAAAGAGAAGCTCCCAGGAGGACGCAGGAAGACACACACCACAATCTCCACAGTATCCTCTCCCTGGCTGAGCACCCGCCCTCTCTTCAGGGGTCTGGTGTGTTTGCAGTGCTGGTGGAGCATTTCAAACACCGGCCCACAAACGCCCCCCACGCCTTGGCCCAAGACCCCAGGCCCTGGGACCCAACTGCCTTTTGTCCCCCTCAGGCAGGAAGGCGGCTCATGATGACCCCCTCAGGAGCTGAGAGGCCCAGGGAGGCTGAGTGCAATGGACTGAACTCTGCCCCTCCAAATCCGTATGCTGAAGCCCAGCCCTTCAACAGGCCATATTTGGAGATGAGGTCTTTAAGGAGGTGATGCATGTGAAATGAGGTCCTGAGGGTGGGACCCTAACTCAGCAGGACTGGTGTCCTTACAAAGGACCCCCAGATGAGGACAAGACTCCAGGGATGCATGGACAGGGAAAATCCATGTGAGGACACAGCAAGATGGCGGCCACCTGCCGGCCAGGAAGAGAGGCCCCACCAGAAACTGAGTCTACCAGCACCTTCATGTTAGACTTCCAGACACCAGAACCATGAGACGATATATTCCTGCGGTGTGAGCCCCCAGTCTGTGGCCTTCTGTTAGAGCAGCCTGAGCTGACAGACACCGAGGGTGCACCAGACCACAGGTAGGACCGCCGGGCTGCCCACTGCACCCCAGCCACCTGGGCCCTGCTCACACTCACCCAAAGTGGGAGGGGGAAGCCCTGGGGGCTGCAGCTTGGAGTCCTCAGGGAAGCAGGCGCAGAGTGTCTCACCCATAAATCATTAGACCAGAGGGTCTCAAATTCAAGGGGCATCGGAACCCCCCAGAGTATGTGTTAACACACAGATCGCTGGCACCCCACCACCCTGAGTTTCTGATTCAGTCAGTCTAGTGTGGGGTCGGAGAACTTGCCTTTCTAGAGTCCCCACGGGAAGCTGACGCTCCCAGGCCAGGGACAGGGACCACACTTTGAGAACTGCGGCATCAGGGAGCACTGAGCAGATGGCCCAAGCCAGAAGCAGGAAGCGGATGGCTCTCCTCGCCTTCCTCTGTCCCCAGCCGAGTCATGGTGCTGGATAGCGGAGGTGAGAAGGGGCCTGACACTGCCCAGCCCCTGTGGTGTGGCTCAGCCCAGCCCATTTGCAGGGCAACCCCAAGAGGTAGGCACCACAATCCCTGTTTTACACACAAAGAAGGCTGGGCTCAGAGTAACAAAGTGCCAGCACCACCAAGATCCACGTAGGGCCAGAGCCCCTGCCTTTCCCTTCCCTCAGTGACCCCACCACTGTGACCTGGACACACAGAGCCAGCCCCAGGCCTCAGAGCATCCGCATCTCCTGCAAGGCCACTGCTGAAAACAAGACAGTGGCGGGGAGACGCAGAAAAAGCCTCTCTCACTGCACAATCGGCCCCGGGCCGCCTTCTTCCTGGTGCCTGCAGTTGGAGAATGACTGTAGTGTCTTACCATTGCCTGACTCGGCTCCTGCGCCCCCTCTGAGCCCGCGGCACTGCAGGAGAGGTAGGAAGGAGGGTCCTGCTACAGAGCCCTGCATGACCGGTTTCCATGACAACTGGGCTGCAGCTATCCAGAAGGATAATTAACCTCAGAACTGATCTTCCTGCGGGACCCTTCTGCTAGGAGGAGAGGAGCGGCTGCAGCAGCATCAGGGAACGGGGGAGAGGCTGGGCCCAGCCCCTGGGTCATTCCTTGTCTGAGAGCCCTGGGTGACCAGCACTCTGGCAGGAAACGCCATGCAGCTCTGGGAGGGACCAGGAGGTTGGGCAAAGGCCCCACAGAGCGGGGCTGCATGTGGGCCTTGGGGATAGCAGCACCAGCCCCACATGCACCCCCTCTGAGCCCCCCTTCGGGGGATTCCTGGGCACCAGAGCTCCTGGGTCCTTGTCCTGGCCCTGCCAACTTGGATGGTTCAGCGTTCAGCCTCACTGAGACCTGAGAGCATTGGGCACGGAAGACATGTGTCCCCAAGCCCCCGATCTGTGGAGCTGGGGCCTGGCTCGATGTGAGGGGAGGGGTAGTGGCTGAGGTCCAGCCAATCCCCTGGCCCCACCCTGCTTCAGGCAGGGAGTGGTAAGTAATAAGGACAGCTAGTGTTCGCTGAAAACTTACTATGTGCTAAGCAGGCCTTACGCTAAGTCCCTTCCACGTATTTGATCCCAGGAAATCTCTCGACCACCGCTCAACTATCATGAGACTCATTCAGCAGATGAACAGCAGAGGCACAGGGGGCTAGAGGGCGTCGACCCAGGCAGCCTGGTCTCGGCGTCGGCTCCTGTGGACCTGCAGGTCTCTGCTTTTAACTGTTGTACACACTATGGTTCACCAGGTTTTGGTTAGGAAAAAAATGAATCTGCTTCCAAAACCAGTTTGAAAACCACTGCTATGGTACACACCTCCCCACTTCACAGAGAAGGAAACTGAGGCTCTAAAAGGTAAAATGGCTCATCCAAAATCACACAGCTCTAAGTCAATACATCAAAAGGCCAATTCAATCAATGTGTTCATTGGTTGTAACAACTGATACAACTTTACAGTGATCCATAATGGAGGGATTTCTTTTTTAAAGATTTTGAAGATTTCTGCCGAATTTAGGCTAGCTCTTCTCCACTCGACTTCATAACAACATTCAAAGTATGTTGAACCGCCTCTGTCCAGCAGCCTGCTGCTTCAGCTAGGAGAAACAGTCAAGGAGAGAGAACCCCAGCACGAGGAAGGACAGAGAGGAGGGTCACCTCAGCAGGGGCTGCATTGCCGGTCACCGGGAAGATGAGACTGAGGGTCAGAATGGAGGTTTGGAGTTTAGGGGAGACTGGGGAGAACAGAGAGGGGAGGTGAAGGGCTGGGGAGAGGAGACAAAGGGAGAGAGAGAGAAGGTTGAAAGGCAAGGAAGGAGAGACACAGGGACACAAAAAAATACACATTTGTAAGAATTTCTCATCCTCAAGAATATATTCAAGAGTATTTTCAAGAATGTATCCAGTACACTTGAGAACACAGTCAGTCATACTCACAGATTGAATTCGATGGCTGAAGTCACCTTAAAACCATCTGGATTTGGGAGAGGAGTGAATGGGTGGGGAAAAGGATGAGACAAGACTGGCCACATATGGACCTCTGTTGCCACTGCATGTCGCTTGCTGGGCTTTTCTATTATTCTATTTTTGCCTATGTTCAAAGTTTTCCATTATAAAAAAGTTTTTTTAAGTATGTAGTCAATATATTCCAGAATTTTTAAATGAATAGTTTTGGAATATAGTTTTGAATATATTAATGAATCGATGCCGTGTGTCTCCCTCCCACGCTCAGCCTCTCCTGCCTCTCTTCTGTCTCTCTCACGCTCTCGCTCTCGCTCTCACGCTGTCTCTCTCTCTCTCATCCTGGAGCCAGCAGCCAAAATTAACAGCTGCACACTGATTCTCCTCTGCGTGGAGGAAATCCAAAGCATTTGTTAAAATACTGATACAAAAGGGAAAATAAGCATTAGTCAAACAAAACATCACAGAAATCTTCCAAATCTACCGCATCCTGCAGAATTTGCTATAAATATTCATTTTTATAAATAGATCAAAGAAACCCGTAACGATAATGACTTGTTCATTTGTCAGATTGGCTTTGGGTTAATGCCACTCTGGGCATGCTGGCGCACAGGGCAGAGATGGAGCTGAGACCCGAGTCTTCCGTCTTCAGACCTGTGCCCCTTCTAAACCCACAAACACCCTACAGGATCAAGGTCGAGTTGCAAGAATCTTTCTTAAGGCAGTCTCCTCCCTTTCTGCCTCAGTTTCCCCATCCGCACAAGAAGTGGATGGTTGAGATATTCATGCAGCTCCTCCCAGACCAGGGTGGTGACACTTACGGGGACAATTGGTGTTACTGGACTCAGGGCCATTCTGGGCCTGCCCCAAAACCCATGGAGACCGAGAGAGCTCAGGTCTCCCCTCAGCTGTGCCTGGAGCCATGAAGGAGAACAAGGGGCTGAGAGGCAGCTGCAAGGAGGCCTCAGCCCCATGCCAGGCGGGTGCTGCCTCAAAGGGCCTGCCATGTGGGCCTCCTGTGGGAGGGACGGTTTGGACCAACAGTCCCAGTTTGCCCAGGACTCAAGGCCTCTCACAACGTGAGACTTTCATTGCTTTTGTGGTTTTCAATGCTAAAAACAGGACCATCCCAGCCAACCTGAGCCAAGTTGGTCCCCCCACTCCCAGGAGAGTTGGCTGCGCAAATTTCTGGTAAAGAGGAATATTGGAAGGGAAGGATGTTTTGTTTTGATTGTCCAGCTATGGGAGAAAAGAAAAGAAAAGAAAAGAAGAGGTTGCTCATGAACTGCAAGCCCCCCGATGAAACGACAAACTACCAGGCCGGTGCTGGCCGAGATCTAATGGCAGGACATTTGCAGTCCTGATGTTACCAAAGTTTGTCTCCCCATCCGGAAAAGGCAGTGGAGCCAGGGCTAGGAACCCTATTTCTTTTTTTTTTTTTTTTTTTTTTTTTTTTTTGAGACAAAGTCTCACTCCGTCAGTCAGGCTGGAGTGCAGTGGCACAGTCTCAGCTCACTGCAGCTTCCAGGGACGTGCCACCATGCCCAGCTGAATTTCATATTTTTAGTAGAGGCAGGGATTTGCCATTTTGGCCAGGCTGGTCTCGAACTCCTGACCTCAAGTGATCCACCTGCCTTGGCCTCCCAAAGTGCTGGGATTACAGGCATGAGCCACTGTACCCAGCTAGAACCCTGCTTCTCTGAATGAATCAGCTACAGAGCAACAGAGGCCTGCTGTGATCGGAATCAAGGAAAATGACCTCGCCATAGAGGGGCAGGCAGCCAGGAAGGGACGAGCCGGGCTGGCCCAAAGGGCTCTTGCCATTGTTGACTCTGTCACAAGCTTCTTATTGGATGTTGTCCAGACACCTGCCTCCACCCCTCCAGTGTCCCAGAGGCTCAGAGCCCAGTCCCAGAAGTCTCAGAGGGGTCAGATGGCACATCAGCCCGGTGAGTCCTGAGGGACATAAAATCCTCAGGCCCAGATGTGGCTGGTAAGTGCTGGGTAACCAGTGCTGCTACTCTTTGGTCATGTTCTCAATGCTCACGTCTCTCCTGTTTTCTATTTATTTCATTTATTTTGTTTTGTTTTAGAGACACAGTCTTGCTCTGTGGGCCAGGCTGGACTGCAGTGGTGCCATCATAGTTCACTACAGTCTCGAATTCCAGGGCTCAAGCCATCCTCCCGCCTTAGCCTCCCAAGTAGCTGGCTACACACCACCATACATGGCTAATTTTTGTAGAGACAAGGTCTTCCTAATGTTGCTCAGACTGGTCTCCAGCTCCTGGACTCAAGCAGTCCTCCTACCTCAGCCCCTCAAAGTGTTGGGATCACAGGTGTGAGCCACTACACCCAGCCACTCTCCCGCTTTTAAAAGAGTCTGCGTTTGAGTGGCCATTGGCCATTGACTTCCTTGCAATGGGTATGTAGGCTGTTTCCCCTAACCTGAGCTACCCTGGAGGGAAGGACACTGGGCAAAAGGATGTCACTGTGATGACCTGGTGGGGAGAGGAGCAAGTTGGGAACCATTTTTTTCAAACCACTAATACATAACTAGCAGTCCTCATGGACCTTCCTATTAAGGACTAGCTGCTAAACTCTTAACCCAATTTTTAATTTTTATTTTCCAGAGATGAGGCCTTGCTATGTTGCTCAGGCTAGCCTCAAACTCCTTGGGCTGAAGTGATAGCCTCACCTCCACTTCCTGAGTAGCTGGGTCTAGTGCCCAGCTTCTTAGCCCAATTTCAATTAAAACTGTGTATATTTACTTTTTAGGGCTGCTGTGACAAATTACCACAGACCCAGTGGCTTAAAACATCACAAATTAATTATCTTACAGTTCTGCAGATCAGAATTCCAACCCAGGTCTCCTTAAGCTCAAAGCAAGCTGCCAGCTGGCCCTTCCTGGAGGCACTAGGGGATCCCGGTGCCCTGCCTGGTGTAGCTCCTGGAGGCTACCCACTTTCCTTGGTTCATGGCCCTGCCTCCACCCACAAAGCCACCAACCCCAGGCTGAGCCTTCCTCATGCAGCCACCTCTCTGATTCTCCTCTCCCACCTCCCTCTTTCACTGTTAAGAACTCTCGTGATTACATAGCCTGGGCAACCTGGTGAAACCCTGTCTCTATAAAAAATACAAAAGTAGCCGGCATGGTGGTGCACACCTACAGTCCCAGCTACTCAGGAGGCTGAGGCAGGAGGATTGCTTGAGCCCAGGAGTTCAAGGCTGCAGTGAGTGATGATCATACCACTGCACTCCAGCCAGGGCAATAGAGTGAGACCCTGTCTCCAAAAAAAAAAAAAAAAAAAAAAAAAAAAAAAAAAAAATTCTTGTGATTACATTGGCTCCTGCAGATAATCTAGGATAATCTCCCTGTCCTTTTTTTTTTTTGAGACGGAGTCTTGCTCTGCTGCCCAGGCTGGAGTGCAGTGGCCGGATCTCAGCTCACTGCAACCTCCGCCTCCCGGGTTCTCGCCATTCTCCCGCCTCAGCCTCCTGAGTAGCTGGGACCACAGGCGCCCGCCACCTCGCCCGGCTAATTTTTTGTATTTTTAGTAGAGACGGGGTTTCACCGTGTTAGCGAGGATGGTCTCGATCTCCTGACCTCGTGATCCGCCCGTCTCGGCCTCCCAAAGTGCTGGGATTACAGGCTTGAGCCACCGCGCCCGGCAATCTCCCTGTCTTAAAGGCAGCTGATTAGCACCTCAATGCCACCTGCAACCTTGATTCTCTCGCATCACGTGACATAACATATTCACAGCTTCTTGGATGAGCACGCAGACGTCTCTGGGGAGGCATGATTCCACCTGGCACACTACCTATGCAAATAATAATACTGCCTTCCTCAACACATTCCAGTTGCCATTAATGAGACCATCTCATTTAAAAGCCTAATATTGGTAAAACTACCTTTCATTGCTTGTTTTCTCATTTAAATCTCACCACAACACAGGGAGATATATTTCTACTATTTCCATTTTATTAGATGCAGAAATTGAGGCTCCAATACATCACTTTTTTTTTTTAAATCTCGCTTTGTCACCCAGGCTGGAGCGCAGTGGCGCAATCTCAGCTCACTGCAACCTCCACCTCCCAGGCTCAAGCGATTCTCCTGCCTCAGCCTCCCAAGTAGCTTGGATTACAGACATGTGCCACCACGCCCAGCTAATTTTTTGTATTTTTAGTAAAGATGGGGTTTTGTCATGTTGGCCAGGCTGGTCTCAAACTCCTGACCTCAGGTGATCCACCCACCTCAGCCTCACAAAGTGCTGGGATTACAGGTGTGAGCCCCCGCCCCCGGCCATAAGTCACTTTTGTTTCAGTGTTTATCTATTAACATTTTTATCACAAAAATTGTTAAACATATACAAAAATAGACTAGTACAATGAATCGCCATATATCCTCCATTCAGCTTCAGCAGTTGGCACTCCATCTTCTGGCATTCTTATTCATGAAATCCCTGCCCCATTCTTTTCTGCTTGCTTGTTTTGCTGGAATAAGTTAAAGCAAATCTCAGATGTGAGCATTTACTTTTACATGCATTCAGCGCACATTGATGGAGTAGATACAATGTATCTAACACTGCTGGGTGCCAGGAGGAGATCACCAGGGGCCATGTGCCCATAGCTGCTGGCAGGACATAGACTCCTCCTTCCACATGGTCAGGCAGCTTCTCCGGGAGCTGGCTGAGTCATCCTACATAGAGCCAAGGGTGGCCAGTCGTGGGGGGGCCAAAGGATCCTCCATAGCCCTGTCCCATTCCTAGCCCCCAGTTTGGCACCCAGCTAGAGAAGTCAGCCTCCCTGCCCTGCCTGCTCACTGGCATCGGGGAGTTCACTTGCCCTGCTCTCCCCTCCAGACCCCGCCAGTCACCCCATCCTCCCCACCTGGGACGGAGGTAGGGTGCAGAAAATAATCACAAGACACAATTCTGACTTGCTATGAGCTTGGAATCAAGAGTGGTGGTTCTCAAAGCTTAGCCCATGCTGGTGGGAGATCCCCTGGATGGTCAAGAATGGGTCTCAGCGTCCCTGGTATAATGTCAAAGCATATCTGACATGGACTGACTGTGTCCCTCCAAAATTCATATGTTGACATCCTAACCCCAAAGGTGACAGTATTAGGAGGTGGGGCCTCTGGGAGGTGATTAAGTCATGAGGGTAGAACCTTTGTGAACCGGATCAGTGCCCGAATAAGACAGGCTCATGGGAGCCCATTCACCCCTCCCATCATGAACCAGGTCCTGGTTCACAGCCATCTATGAACCAGGACCTGATTGTGCTGGCACCATGATCTCCCAGCCTCCAGAACTGTGAGAAATAAATGTCTGTTGTTTCTAGACCACCTAGTTCATAGCCCTATTTTTTTTTTTTTTTTTTGAGACAGAGTCTTCCTCTGTTGCCCAGGCTGCCGGGCTGGAGTGCAGTGGCACTATCTCAGCTCACTGCAACCTCCACCTCCTGGGTTTAAGCAATTCTCCTGCCTCAGCCTCCCAAGTAGCTAGGATTACAGACACGTACCACCACGCCCCGCTAGTTTTTGTATTTTTAGTAGAGACAGTGTTTCACCGTGTTGACCAGGCTGGTCTCGAACTGATCCTGGGGGAGGGACAGACATGAAAATGATTTGCTCAATGCCAGAAAAGAGTATCATAAAAAGAGCCAGGCACAGTGGCTCACACCTATAATCCCAGCACTTTGGGAGGCTGAGGAATGAGGATTGCTTGAGCCCACGAGTTCAAGACCAGCCTGGGCAACATAGTGAGACTTTATCTCTACAATTTTTTTTTTTTATTAGCTGCATGTGGTGGCTCACTCCTGTAGTCCCAACTACCCGGGAGGCTGAGGTGAGAAGATCTCTTGAGCCCTGGAGGTCAAGGCTGCAGTGAGCCATGATCACAACACCACACTTCAGTCTGAGTGACAGAGCTGAAAAGAGAGAGAGAGAGAGGGAGAGAGCTGTGCAGTCTGTCAGATGAAGCACAATCCCACCTGGACATCACCAGGAAAATTAGAAAATATTTTGAACGGAATAATAAACTCCGACATAGCAAAACCTGTATGTGCAGAGATGCAACCAAAGCAGTGCTTAGAGGGAAATTTCTAGCCTGAAATGCTTGCTTGAGCCCAGGAGTTCAAGGCCAGCCTGAACTGGAGAAAGGAGAAAGGATTGAAAAGCAATGCACTAAGATCTATCTCAAGAAATTACGAAAGGAACAGCAAAATAAATCCAAAGCAAAAGGGGCTAGAAATAAGAATACAAATTTAATGAACTAAGAAACAGAGACAATCAACAAAACCTAAAGTTGGTTCCTCGAAAAGGATGCAAAAACTAATACATTTCTGGCGAGAATGATTGAGAAGAAAAGGGATGACAATTGCTATCATCCTGCAGGCAAATTGCAACATGCTGCCTCTTGCTGGCTGCATGTCTTTGGGCAAATTAGTTAACCACTCTAAGCCCATTTCCTCATCTTAAAATTGAGAAGTAGAATATCTGCCTCACCGGCTATTGTGAGAATTAAATGAGATAGTGTGAGTTAAGTGTCCAGAAGAGAATAGAAACTGTAAAAATCATACTAGTTATGATCACTGCGGTGGTGATTATCAATATTCTGAAGTGCCACAGGGGGCCGGGCGCGGTGGCTCACGCCTGTAATCCCAGTGCTTTGGAGGCTGAGGCAGGTAGATGACCTGAGGTCAGAAGTTCAAGACCAGCCTGGCCAACATGTTGAACCCCCATCTCTACTAAAAACACAAAAATCAGCCAGGCATGGTGGTGCGTGCCTGCAGTCCCAGCTACTCGGGAGGCAGAGGCACAAGAATCGCTTGAACCTGGGAGGTGGAGGTCGCAGTGAGCCATGATCATGCCACTACACTCCAGCCCGGAGACAAAATGAGACTCCATCTCGTCTCAACAAATAAATAAATAAATAAATAAATAAATAAATAAATAAATAAATAAATAGTGTTGCACGGGCACAGAGAGGGAGGATAACGTCCTGCCCTGGGAGGTGACAGGGAGGAGGTGAGTTCTAAGCCTTGAAGGATGGAGAGGGCTTCATAGAAGAAGAAAAAGAAGCACCATCCAGATTGAGAGGCTAGTGAGCAGGAGGCAGAGCCCTGGAGGCCTGAAGTCGTTCATCCAGAGGGGAGAAGGGGCCAACCATGAGTGCCAAGGCCCTCCTGGGCCTCTTTGAGGCAGTGGCTGACATTTGAGACCAACGCTGAAAACATAAATGGGCCTGGCCCGCAGCCTTCATGCATTATGCAGCGAGGGTGAATAATGAATTACTTGGAATTTTTTTTAACCATTTGGTCACAGATTTCTCTCCAGGGTGATGGAAGTACAATGGCCGTGCCCAGCCTGTCTGTGCAGTTCACAGAATGATTTAATTATCATAACTTCCAGGCTCACAGCGAAGTTATTTTCTGCTGGAAGCAAGTAAACAAGTCTTCACCAGACCAAGTCAGCTAGCCCCAGGACGAAGAGGTTCTCTTGGGACTGTTTATTTTCTCAAAGGCCTCTGTCTACATGACAGGGACATACTCCGGTAAAGGCTCTTGGTGTGTCTGGAGCCAGATGTGTTAAGCTGTAAGCCTCAGCTGAGACCCAGACCTCCCCTGGGGGAAGGGAGCTGTCCAATGGCACCATCCTCTGCTCAGCCCAAGGGCTCCATCATCCCGCAGGAAAGTCATTGGTGGGGCCGCTCTCACAGAGAGGTGGCTCTGGGTGGAGGGCTTCCAGAGGAAGTGGATCTAGAGCTGGATTAGACATAGGGAAGCTCTAATCCCCAAAAATGAGGGGTACAGCGGTCCCCAGAATGTCATAATAATAAAGGCTTCAGAAAATGTTTCCGTCAGAATATGTAACCAGCAGAGTAACCTATGACCTTGGGCTCCTCTAAAATACTGACGATCCCTGGCTTATGATGGTTCAGCTCAGGACTTTTTGACTTGATGATGGTGTGAAAGTGATACACATTCAATAGAAACTGTTCTTCCTTCACAGTGCTGGACAGAGGCAGAGAGATGCAGCTCCCACTCAGCCCCGCTGCCAATTTACGATGGGTTCATTGGGACATAACCCTGTTGTAAATCAAGAAGCATCTATAGTTATGAGGCAAATAACACACAACCCAGCAACTGCATTTTTTGTGTGAACATAAGTTCACAAAAGAATCTATACACTAGTCTCCATAGCAGCTTTCCTATAGCAGGCAAATCTGGTAGCACTCAAGTCTCCTTTTAAGGGTGAATCCCGGGCCAGGCGCGGTGGCTCACATCTGTAATCCCAGCACTTTGGGAGGCCGAGGCGGGTGAATGCCCTGAGGTCGGGAGTTTGAGACCAGCCTGGCCAACGTGGTGAAACCCTGTCTCTACTAAAAATACAAAAATTAGCCGGGCGTGGTGGCATATGTTTGTAATCCCAGCTACTCAGGAGGCTGAGGCACGAGAATAGCTGAAACCAGGAGGCAGAGGTTGCAGTGAGCCGAGATCACGCCACTACACTGCAGCCTGGGTGACAGAGTGAGACTCTGTCTCAAAACAAACAAACAAACAAGCAAACAAAGAGTGAATGCCAGACACACTGCGGCATGTCCACACCCAGAAACACCACTCAGTAATGAGAAGAATAAATCACCGGTACACAGTGTCTTAGTCTGTTCCAGCTGCTGTAACAAAATACATAATTTATAAAGAACAGAAACTTATTGCTCACAGCTCTGGAGGTTGGGAAGTCCAAGATCAAGGCGCCAGCAGAGTCGCTATCTGGTGAGTGCTCTCCGATTCATAGACGGCAGTTTGTTGCTGTGTCCTCATATGGTGAAAGTGGCAGCAACCCTCTCTTCACCTCTAAGGGCATTAATCCCTCTCGTGATGTCACAGCCCTATGACTTCATCACTTCCCAAAGGTCCTACCTCTTAAAACTATTCTAGGCGTGGTGGCTCACACCTGTAATCCCAGCACTTTGGGAGGCTGAGGCGGGCGGATCACGAGGTCAGGAGATCGAGACCATCCTGGCTAACACGGTGAAACCCCGTCTCTACTAAAAATACAAAAAACTAGCCGGGCGAAGTGGTGGGCGCCTGTAGTCCCAGCTACTCGGGAGGCTGAGGCAGGAGAATGGCATAAACCCGGGAGGCGGAGCTTGCAGTGAGCTGAGATCCGGCCACTGCGCTCCAGCCTGGGCGACAGAGCAAGACTCCGTCTCAAAAAAAAAAAAAAAAAAAAAAAAAAAATAAGGCCGGCTCAGTGACTCATGACTGTAATCCCAGCACTTTAGGGGGCTGAGGCGGGTGGATCACGAGGTCACGAGGTCGAGACCATCCTGGCTAACACAGTGAAACCCCGTCTCTACTAAAATACAAAAAATTAGCCGGGCAAGGTGGCGGGCGCTTGTAGTCCCAGCTACTCAGGAGGCTGAGGCAGGAGAATGGCGTGAACCTGGGAGGCGGAGCTTGCAGTGAGCTGAGATTGCACCACTGCACTCCAGTCTGGGTGACAGAGTGAGACTCCATCTAAAAAAAAAAAAAAACAGAAGCCTGAGCGCAGTGACTCACACCTGTAATCCCAGCACTTTGTGAGGCTGAGGTGGGTGGATCACCTGAGTTCAGAAGTTTGAGACCAGCCTGGTCAACATAGTGAAACCCCGTCTCCAGTAAAAATACAAAAATTAGCCAGGCGTGGTGGCGCACACCTGTAATCCCAGCTGAAAAGAAAAGAAAGAAAAGAAAATAAAAAGAAAAGAAAAGCAAACAGGAGGGATCCCTGTGGCACTGGAACTGTGGTGGTGGAGTCACAGATGTGTGCAGGTGATAAAACTGTGTAGAACTAGAGGAACACACACACGAATGGATGCAAAGAAAGCTAGGGAGATCTGAGGATACTGAATCAACATCAATACAGTTATTGTGATATTGCCCGCTAGGTTCACAAGATGTTACCATGGGAGAAAACGGTACGAGGTACACTGAATCTGTGTCACTCCATACAACTACATGGGAATATATCATTATCTCAAAATAAAAGTTCTAACTTAAAAATAGTAATGATTTAATGTTAAGTGAAAAAGCAGACCTCAAAACTTTATGTGATGATCAGTACTATTTTTTTATTATTATTATTTTAAGTGAAGTCTTGTTCTGTCGCCTGGGCTGAAGTGCAATGGTGCGATCTTGGCTCACTGCAACCTTCAACTCCCGGGTTCAAGCAATTCTCCTACCTCAGCCTCCCGAGTAGCTGGGATTACAGGTGCCCACCACCACGCCCAGCTAATTGTTGTATTTTTAGTAAAGATGGGGTTTCACCATGTTGGTCAGGCTGGTCTCGAACTCGTGACCTCAGATGATCCACCCGCCTCAGCCTCCCAAAGTGCTGGGATTACAGGCATGAGCCTCTGCACCCAGCTCAATCAGTACTATTTTAAAGACGTCAAAATTTATACCTAATATCTACTCAAGTGAAACAATTGCCTACCCTATGACCCAGCAATTCCATTTCTAAATATACCCACAGGAGAAAAAGGTGCATATGACCACCAGAGAATGTGTACAAGACAGTTAATGACAGCTTTATTCATAATAGCCACAGTGGGCAACAATCCAAATGTCCATCAATAGTGGAATTAATAGATTGTGTTTTGTTCATACAATGGAATCCTTAACACGGCAATTATAAAGAAAGAAACTTGTGCTGTACATGACATTGATGAATCCCCCTGACCAATATTAAGCAAAACAAGCCGGACACAAAATGTAAAATGATGCAGCCACTGTGGAAAACAGTATGGTGGTTCCTTTAAAAAATTAGAAGTAGACAGTGGGTCACGCCTGTAATCACAGCACTTTGGGAGGCCGAGGTGGGCGGATCACCTGAGGTCAGGAGTTTGAGACCAGCCTGACCAACATGGAAAAACCCCATCTCTACTAAAAATACAAAATTAGCTGGGCATGGTGGCGTATGCCTGTAATCCCAGCAACTTGGGAGGCTGAGGCAGGAGAACCACTTGAACTCGGGAGGCAGAGGTTGCGGTGAGCCGAGATCGCGCCACTGCACTCCAGCCTGGGCAACAAGAGCGAAACTCCATCTAAAAAAAAAAAAATTGGCCGGGCGCGGTGGCTCAAGCCTGTAATCCCAGCACTTTGGGAGGCCGAGGCGGGCGGATCATGAGGTCAGGAGATCGAGACCATCTTGGCTAACATGGTGAAACCCTGTCTCTACTAAAAATACAAAAAATTAGCCGGGCGTGGTGGCGGGCGCCTGTAGTCCCAGCTACTCGGAGGCTGAGGCGGGAGAATGGCATGAACCCGGGAGGCAGAGCTTGCAGTGAGCCGAGATCACGCCACTGCACTCCAGCCTGGGCGACACAGCCAGACTCCGTCTCAAAAAAAAATAAAAAAATTAAAAGTAGAATTACCATATGATCAGGAATTCCACTTCTGGGTATATGCCCAAAAGAACTGAAAACAGGGTCTTGAAGAGATATTTTGTGCACACATGTTCACAGCAGCATTATTCCCAACGTCTAAAACATGGGCAGATGCCACCCAGTGTCCACTGACTGCTGAATGGATGAGCAACATGCCATGATGTCCATAATGAAATATTATTCAGCCTAAGAAAAGGAAAGAAATTCGGACATGCTACAAATATGAATGAACTCTGAAGACATTATGCTAAGCGAAATAAGCTAGACACAAAAAGACAAGTCCTGTATGAATCCACCCACAGGAAGTAACTAGAATGGTCAAATTTATAGGAAAACAGCCAGGCGCAGTGGCTCACGCCTGTAATCCCAGCACTTTGGGAGGCTGAGGCAGGTGGATCACTTGAGGTCAGGTGTTTGAGACCAGTCTGGTCAACATGATGAAACCCCATCTCTACTAAAAAAAAAAAAAAAAAATTAGCTGGGCATGGTGGTGTGTGCCTATAATCCCAGCTACTCAGAGGGCTGAGGGAGGAGAATCGCTTGAACCCGAGAGGCGGAGGTTGCAGTAAGCCGAGATTATACCACTGTACTCCCTCCTGGGCAACACAGCAAGACTCCGTCTCAAAAACTAAAATAAATTTTTTAAAAATTCACATGAACAAAAGGTAGGATGGTGTAACCAGGGGCTGTGGGGAGGAAGGAATAGACAGTGTTTAATGAGTATAGAGTTTAGTTTTTCAAAATGAAAAGAGTTCTAGAGATGGATGGTGGTGATGGTTATACAACTTTATGAATGTATTTAATAATGTTGAATTGTACACTTAAAAATGGTCAAGATGATAAATGTTATGTGTATTTTAACACAATTTTTAAAATAGGGGAAAAAACAGCCAGACACAAAGACCACATACAACACGTTCGTTTATATGAGGTGTAAGAAAGACTAAACTATTCCTTGGCAATAGAGTCAGAATGATGGGTTACTGAAGAGAGTACAAGTGCAGCTGGGCAGGGCCTGCGGGTGCCCCCTGGGCAGTGGCCATACTCCATATTCTAACAGAGTTGGTAGGTACAGAGTATGCACATGTCTAAAACTTATCAAACTATAGACTTCAGATTTGTGCACTTTTCTGCATGTAATTATATCTAAATCAACATTTTTAAATAAGAAAAAAACCCACATGCCTAGATTAAGGAATAGAAGGAATACAGCAGCATGTTAGCAGGGCCTTTCTAGGTATATTCGGGCATCTTTTCCTCTTCTTTCTATTTTCCCTATTTCTAAATTTCCTGTAAAATGAGGAGGTACTGCATAAGAGAAACTTTATAGCAGCTACCAACATTTTTTCTTTTTTCTTTTTTTTTTTTTTTAATCATTTTTGAGTCTCACTCTGTCACCCAGGCTGGAATGCAGTGGTGCAATCATAGCTCACTGCAGCCTCTAGCTCCTGGGCTCAAGTGATCCTCCTGCCTCAGCCTCCCAAATACCTGAAACTACAGGCATGTGCCACCATGCCCGGCTAATTTTTAGATTTTTTTTAGAGATGGGGTTTTGCCGTGTTGTCCAGGCTAGTCTGGAACTCCCGGCCTCAGGTGGTCCTTTGTCCTCCCAGAATGCTGGGATTATAGGCATGAGCCACCATACCTAGCTTTTTTTTTTTTTTTTTAAAGGAAAAAATTCAGTAGCCTGCAGTCATTGAGGTCTTCTGAAGACGGTGACCCCTTGGGGAATGTTTCTTCCTCACTGCACCCCACAGGTGCTCGTGGGCCTGCTTTCCCTGGGCACACAGAGCAGGGAGAGCCTCACCGGTCCAGGGAGCTCACCGAAGGCCTGACTGGCGAGGGGCTAACAGTGGATGGCCGTTCCCCTCTGCTAACGCCAGGGCCAGGGCAGTCTGCCACTGAGGAGCTCCTCAAATTCTGCTTCTCCCCAAGTGCCACTGTCTTAGCTCAGGCCGCAGACGGGGCAGCATAAATAGCAGAAATCTACTTCCCACAGTTCTGGGGATCAGAAGTCCAAGGTCAAGGTGCAGCCAGGGTCCAGGGTCCAGTAAGGGCTCCTCCTGGGTGGGGGGCAGTCGCCTCCTCCCTGTGTCCTCACGTGGCAGAGAGAAGCTGGTAGGCTCTTATAAGGATCCTAATCCTAGTGGGTCAGCACCCGCCTGTACGACCTCATTTAACCATTACTGCCCTACTCCAAATACAGCCACACTGGGGGTTTGGGCCTCAACGTGTGAATTCCGGGTGACACACTTCAGTCAATGGTGCCTCCACAGTCCCACCTCGAAGACTTTGCCAGACCACGCCCCCCACGGAGCACACCCTGCACAGAACCAGCCCAGTCGCCACTCGGCCACCCAGCTACCCAGGCAGATCTAGGCCCTAATCAGCCCGTGCCAGGCTAAGGGCTCCAGAGGGCAGGAACCCTGCCTTCTGCCTGTCCGGCACAGGTCCTCATTCTCTCCAAGTTCACTGAACTGGGTTATACTGAATTCTTCCGGGGAAGGTCTTCCGGCCGTGTGGCCATCAGGAGCCCAGAAGGAGACTGTGCATCGGGGGTGCCCAGAGAGCCCCATCACCTCTCTCCTCACTCTCCCTCTCTACTGAGGCATGAGGGCCGATTCCAGGTGAGGCTCCCAAGCTCTGCAGAGACCAGCCCAGGGGCGGTGGGAAGAGCTACTCCCATTCAGCCATGGGCCTGCACTGGGCTGGGCCTCTGCTAAGGAAAGCAGGGGATAGAGAGGGGTTTGCAGTGGGGACTGGAACTGGGTCATCCCTAGAGCCAGATGACGGGTCCAGCGGCTCCTTGGGCGACTGGCCAACCCAGTGGTGGGGATCAGGCTGCAGGAACAGGCTAGGCACTGGCCGCTATTGTGCATCCTGGGATGCCACTGGGGGGAGAAAGGGGACTAAGGAGAGGGGAACCAAATAAAGGAGAGAGATGAAAAAAGATGGAAAAGAGAGAAGAGAAAGATTAATCTTCGTGGCCAGCACCCCTGCATGGCTGCTATGAAACCCATGCCGGCCAAGCTTTGCACACCTCATTCTCATGACGATCCTAGGAGGTAGGGGCTATTTACCTCCTCATTCTGCAGATGCGGAAAACTGAGCACAGAGCGTTTAAATCACGTGTGAAAGAGCTTACATCTAGGAGGCGGTGAGCTGATTTGAACCCAGGCAGCCAGAGTCCACACTGTCGAGTGCTGTGAGAAGGGAGAAAGTGGAATGGAGGCGGCAGGAGAGGACAGACAAGGAAAAAGGCGAAGGAAACCGGATTTTCCATTCAATAGGTATTTCCAGAGTGCTGATTTGCCACTGTTCCCTGGGACTCGTTTTGGCATCACGAGTGTTCGACCCGTGTGGTCACACCGGGCCCCTGCTCAGAAGGGCCCTGAGCTCCGTTTCAGGTTCTGCTGCCACCATCTTGAAAATTCTTTGTTTTTCAACAAAGGGCCCCACATTCCATTTTGCAACTGATGTGGGCAGTCCTCGGCGCAGTAACAACACACCCAGCTCCTCCCTTCGCCAGGATTCTATTCAGAGGCTGCAGCCAGAGACAGAAGGAAGAGGGGAACGGGCCGACCCAGCAGGAGGCAAATGCTCGCTAATGTCGCACGGAGGGCTGGGGAAAGGGCACAGATTTTCTTTGAAGCTGGAAAGGCGTAATTCAATTATTTTTACAATTTCATTACTGGAAAAATCTATTGGCCCCAGGAGCATTCTGCTCACAAAATTGAACTAAAAACAAAAGGGCATTCGCCATGTTCCCTGAGCTCTCGGTTGAGCCGGCTTCCTATATATCACTGGTGGAGAGGAGGAGGCTGCATGGGCATCATCCTCCGCCACCCACCCTGGTCCCTCCAGAGCAGGGTCAGGTGGAGGCAGCGGAAGTGGGAGGGAAACAGGCACAGTCCAGGGACCACCACAGTGCCAGCCCTAGCCTCCTTCATCTCGTCCGACCTTCCCCAGAACCTCGCCAGATAGGCAGGCCTCGGCACCCATGACTTAGAGCTGAGAAATTTCCCCCATGCAGGCGACACAGCCGGCTGGTTAGTAGATAGGGCAGGACTTCAGCCCAGGTCTGTCTGGCTCCCAAACCCACCCCTGTTAACACACACGTTCCCCTGTTTATGCACTCATGCTAAAATGCATGCAGACCCCAAAGGAGCTGTGCTTCCTTTCATCCTTGGGCCTCGGCCCGGCCTCGACGAGCAGGGCTCCTCTGCCCAGTTTCCTAAACAAGCAGCACCGTCTCCTGTGTTCTCCCAGCCTCTGGCCAGGGAGGGACACCTCACAGCTCCGGGCTTCTCCTCTTCATCCTGAGCAACACAAGGGCCAAGTTTCTGTATATTTTGTTTGTTCCTGAGACCTCGTGTCCAGAACAGTGCCTGACACACAACTGACATTCAATATTTTGTAATAAGAAAGACTGTTTCAGGGACGTTGCTGGTGGGGAGGTGTCTGTGACTGTTCTGCAGCCGAGCAGAATTCGTTCCTGCCTGTGCCCGGCTGCCCTGCTCGGCTCCCTATGCCAGGGGTCCTGGGGTGGCATCCGTGTCGTCCTGACCCAGATGCTCAGGACAGAGGCTGCTGCTGCTCCCAAATCACCCCGTTCCTTTGTTCAGTGCCGGCTCCGTGTTACAGGCCACATTAGAGAGACTCTGGCACTGACGGGTGGACACCACCTCACCCAGCCCTGCTTAGCTCAGTCGACCCACAGGCCCTTCTTTGGAACAATCGCAGAAATGCTATCAGCTGGCGTGAAGGGCCGGGGCTGCCCTGGAAGCACAGCTCTGGAGGAAGGTGGGAGACGCAGACAACAGCAGCAGACAAACCCCACGGCGTCTCAGCCCACTGGTGCCGCTGGATTTCTCTTTCCCTTTGCTGTGCCTTGCTTGGTACTGCATGGCTCTTAGCGAGGAGTTGTTCTTTTTGTCTTATCTCATTTAATCCTCCTGATAGCCCGGGAGGCAGAGCTGACTGTTCACCAGTGAGGAGGCTTAGCCAAGCTGCCAGCCAGCAGAGGAGGGGCTTGGCCTCCACACCACACCCTGCCCCACTGCAGGCTCACTGCCTGAGGTCTGTGCAGGCCCCGCAGCCTATAATGAGTGGCACAGCCTTTGCTGGGTCTGCTCAGTGTGGAGGGTCACCTAGATACCCACGTTTCCCCTGATGAGGCCTGAGCCCGCATCTCAAAGGAGCTTGCAGCCCTGAAGCGTCTGGGTTGGGGACAAGCCCCCTGTCACTTAGCTCTCTCCTTTGAAAGGACGCCACCTCTCCTGGCCTCTTGATTTTGGAACAGACACGGCTTCTTTCTGGCGTCTGATTCCTAATCAGGCATTCATTCTGCTGTGCTCTCAAAGGGCTGTGGCTGGGGGCGGGGGCGCTGGGGATGCGGGACACAGGCCCCATGGAGTCTCCTGTGCTGCCTCTGCCGTGCCAGACACAGCAGCAAGAAAGCAGGTTGGAGAGAAGGAGGAGGGAGGAGATGGGGAGACCCAGGCCATAAATGACCCACGTCCCAGCTGGGGCTGACGTCTGTCCCCACTGCCAACCCAAATGACTGCAGTCACCCTGGGGCTGAGCCCATCAGCTGCCCAGGCACCTCGTTGGCATCATTCTCTCTTGTCCCCTCCTTTCTCTCTCTCTTGCCCTACAGGCTGACAGCACAGCCCATTCACCCCCGCCCCCCTAACATTCATGACTCACCCCGAAACTCTCCCCGGTTCCAGCGCCCATGAGCCAGGGGCCGTCTGATTTCACCACGGGGCAAGATCGAAGTGACCTGGCCAAGCGACCCCTTCTTGAGGAGGGAGGACATTTTCCATGATAAGTAAGTCAACTCCCAAGTCATGATATATTTATGTTCTATGTCTCCAGCCACCTGCTCAGCCTCAAAATCGAATTCCATTTCCAAAGAGGAAATGTGAAAGGTAATTGGGAAAACTGAGAATGGGTCATCCTGGAAGGTAGAGGCAGCTCAAGGGGTCCCAGCAGGTGCAGGAGCTCACTCTGGGAGTCTGGGGATGTCCGGAGCGTGCCTTAAAGCCAGGAAGTCGGCAGGGAAAGGCACTTCCTTCTCTCTGGAAAGCCTGAGCCCCAGTCCCGGGGGCCTCCCATGCTACCTTCAGGGACAGCAGGGGCACCCGCTGCTCCTGTGGCCTAGCTTACTCGGGTACCAGAGTCTGGATCAGAACCGTCAGGTGGGGACACACTCTGGAAACTGGATGCCAGCCAAGGCCTCCCAGGCCCTTAGAAACTAGGAAAACCTGACTCATATCTCCCTCTTCTCCCCAAGTTCCAGCGTGGGCAGAAGTTCAAAGCCAGGTCCCAGGCTTCCTCAGATCGGGGGCTGCCATGCCCCCGTCCTCAGCCTCCTGCTCCTGCTCCTGTCCTCAGGAAGCCCGGTGCGGAGGGCAGCTCTCCAAACTCAGAGACACTCATTTGCATGGCATGAGCACTCAGGGCTGTGCAGACTTTGAGGGCGTCAGGAAAGGGGCGCATATCCTGTGGCCATGCCTGCCAGCTTCCAAGGAGCAGCCACCCCCATCTTCAAATGCCTTCCCTCTGCTGGGGAGCCCCCCTGTGCCTCCCCCGCCCCAGCTCACCCTCACCGTCCTGGCTTTGCATCTCTTACAGTCTCTGTGGCAAAAACCAGAACTTGTCCCATGCAGAGGATTTTGCTGGCTTCTCTGTTACGTTGGCACCAGGGGACATCGAGGCCTTCATAGCGCCTATGGGTACTTTTCTAGAACAAAGACAGTCTTTGACTTTCAGAGCAATTCTGGACCCAGCAATTAATCTAAGATTTCCCCTCATGTTGCACGTCTAAAAGTACACCTGAAGGGAACTTACAAAGAGAAGCAGCTGGGCACAGTGGCGCACACCTGTAATCCCAGCACTGTGGAAGGCTGACAGGAGGATCTTTTGAGCCCAGGAGTTCAAAACTAGCCTGGGCAACACAGTGAGACCCCCATCTCTACACAAAAAATACAAAAAGTAGCTGGGCATGGTGGCATGTGCCTGTAGTCCCAGCTACTTGGAAGGCTGAGGTGGAAGGATGGCTTGAGCCTGGGAGGTGGAGGCTGCAGTGAGCTGTGATTGAACCACTACATTCCAGCCTGGGTGACAGAGCAAGATCCTCTCTAAATAAATAAATAATATAATAATAATAAAGAGACGCAAGTGATGAGTGTTTGTTGAATAACAGATGAAATAGGCGTGTGTGTTGAGCATTTGCTCTGTGATGGGAGTTGGGAGCCACGGCCTGAAGGAGTCCATGGTACAGTTGCACAGGTTGGATACTGAGGAAAGGTTGGATTGAAGGATGGAAGAATGAGTGGGTGATCAGGTTGGTAGGTGGGTAGAAGGAAGGAATGACTGGATAAATGGGAAAAGAAAAGGAGAAAAGAGAGGGAAGAACTGAATAAACAGGACAGGGGGCTGGAAGGTGGAGATAGCCGGCCAGCCCAGAGCCGGCACATCTTTTCGTCAAGTAGGGATGCACAGGAGAGTGGTGTGGGACCCACCCCAACCCCCAGAGTTGGTATCAAGATTATTTTAAACTGAAGACATTTGAGATTCAACAGACCCAGAAAGAAGCATTTTTAGAGGCTCCTTTATCTGACTAAGAGCAGAAACTTCTTGGAGTGAGGCTGCCATAAACCCCCTCTTCAAAAAGGGGTAGCTTCACTCCCAGGAAGGAGGCCCAGAGCGAAATTGCCATAAATTCCTTCCTGGGGTGGAGGGGATGTCCTGCCAGGACGAAGGTGGAGGAGATCTCTTGAACCTGCTGTTAAATCAAAATTTTTCAACGCTGCTTGTTAATGACGGTAAGAAGGCACATTTTATTGGGGACATCAGGGGTCAGGGGAAGGAACTCTCGCCTTAGGTATAGGAACCACTGTGATGCGATTCTGCAGTCGGGGAGAGAGGTTGGGCTCAGCCACACATACAGCAAGGAGAAGTAAGAATGTATAGCCGAGGAGCAGGGTGGGGGTCAGTGGAGGGAAAACTACTAAGGGGAAACACCAGGAATGAGGGGATCTGGCTAAACCAACCTAGCAGGATCCTTGCTTAAGGCAGGCCAGGGCAATCAGACATCGCCCTGGGAATGAGACAGGATTCGGAGGGGCCCAATCAGACACTGAGGATGATCAGAGAGGAGGTGGGGATTTCTTGCTCAACTTACTTAGAAAGACTTGTCTTGCTAAAATTGGACAATGCAAAGATGAACACGGAAGTGCAAAAGTGAGGCCTGGGTGGAAAAGAGTCCAGGAGACTGCGTCGTGTTTGGTCCAGGGACAGTCTGTCATTGCATAAGCAAACTTTGTCCCAGCTGTCTGATCTCACATGTTTGCTCCCTGAAAGCCCATTTGTCTTTCCATTTGCTCTTCAATAGACACCTTTTCTCTTCCTCCCTTTCCCCCGTTCAGTGAGGTGCTGGAGAGCAGCAGTCCCCCACCTCTTTGGCACCAGGGACCAGTTTCATGGAAGACAATTTCTCCACGGACAGTGCGGGGGATGGTTTTGGGATGAGACTGCTCCACCTCAGATCATCAGGCATTAGATTCTCATAAGGAGCACGTGGCCTAGATCCCTCACAGGTGCAGCTCGCAGCAGGGCTCACACTCCTATGAGGACCTAATGCCCCTGCTCCGATGGGAGGTGGAGCTCAGGCGGTCACGCTCACTCGCCACTCTCCTCCTGCTGTGTGGCCCGGTCACTAACAGGCCATGGACAGGTACCAGTCCGCAGCCTGGAGATAGGGGACCCCTGCTATAGAGAAAACCCCCTCCACTTCTCCAGTGTCACTATACACACGTGTTACGTATATATAGTTTTTATCCACAGTTCGCAGCTCATAACTCCCATAGGCCTTGTTGCAGTCTTCAGTCATAACGTGGGGTGTCAGGCCTCAGGAGACAGAATCTCTCTGAACTTCTCCTGTCCCAAGGCAGGACTCTAATCTGCCTCCACTTTTCTGACTGTGGGTCTTAAGACCCTCCCCAGAGAGGGTCTCACCCTATACCCTGGGGGGAGAGATGCTGACATCATGAAGCCTCCATAAAACTCCAAGAGGACTGGTTCTCCAGCTTCACAGAGGGTCCTGGAGGGTGACGCCCGGGGAGGGCGTGGAACCTCTGCGTCCCTTCCCCCACACCTCGCCCTACGCACCTATCTGTATGCTCTACAACATCCTCAATATCCTTTATAATCAACCAGTAAACACAAGTGTCTCCTTGAGTTCTATGGGCCACTCCAGCAAATTATTCCAACCCAAAGAGGGGGCTGTGGGAACCCCCACTTGAAGCCGGTCGGTCAGAAGTTCTGGAGGTTGATGTGTGACTAGCGTCTGGTGGGGGGAGGGCAGTCGTAGGGACTGAGCCCCCAGCCTGTGGGATCTGACACCACCTCCAGGTAGACAGTGTTGGCACTGAATTGGAGGACACCCAGCTGGGGCCGATGCTTGGCGGTGGGGAGGAACCCCACACATTCAGTCACTGAAGTCTTCTATATTGATGATGGCTGTGGTGTGAGAGCAGAGAAGAAAAACACAGTTTGGGAGGGTTTTTCCCGAAACACAATCCACGTGCGTATGAATAAACTCTGCCTCTTCGGGTGGCCTGGTACGGCAGCTCAGGCCTGTAACCCCAGCACTTTGGGAGGGTGAGGCGAGAGACTCATGCGAGACCCATCTCTATTATAAAAAACAAAAACCAGAAAAGCCTTTGTCTTTTCTACTGTTGATCTGTTGACTGTTAAGTTTCTCAGACCCCCAAACATAGAACCTAAGTGGGTAGAGGAAGAGCTTTTCTTCCTAACACTGTAGCTTGCCTGCTTTAGAGCTGTCTCCAAGAAAGCCCCGGAGACAATTCCTCTGGCCAAGCAGACATTTGGCCTAAGGGCTTATTAAATCTCAGAAGCGGCCACCATGGCCTGGTGTGGGAAGAGAAATCAGAACAGCTGAGTTATCTTCAATTGGGAAGATGAGGACAGGCAGGCCTAAGATTCTGCTATGAAGAGTTCTGGGTGGGAACCAACAGTTCAATACACTGCCACCCAGGCTGGGGACATCGGCCCTGATCCCATCTCTCCACTTCCTCCTGGCCCAGAGAGAAGACACAAGGAGGAAGAGCCAGGACACAGGATGAGCAAGGGACAGAGGACCTTCCCACCGCCGCACCTGCTGAAAACACCTGGCCCAGGAATACACACAGCCTGAGAGGAGAGAAAGTCACAAGGCAGGGCGTGGCACTCAGAGCCCTGACACTCACCAGCCACCACATCCTACACACAGGCACGGACACACCCCCCCCCCCCCCACCCCGCTGTTGGTCCCCTGCAGCTAGGCAGGGAGAGAGGCAAGTCCAAGCCAAGCAGTGAGAGCCCAGCAGCAGGGCATTCGAGAGAAGGCTGTCCTGGGCCCTCGGATCAGCTTCTTCCCAATTCCATCAAGAGGGCCTTTTGCTTCCAGTCATTTGCCTTTCACTGGCTCATTCGTTCCTTGATTGGTTCAATCTTTTATCAACAATCATTTACTGAGCGCTTCTTACAGGGCAGGTGCTACACCAGACCCAGAAAAACCAAGGCAGATAAAATAGTTGGGAGGTTGCAGTGCAGGGGTGGGAGAGTGGCAGTCAAGCCGTGTCTCGAGAGCAACTGTGACAGGGCTCTTGACAGGTGTCACACGCATGAATCAAACAGCGTTTGATATCCTGCTTAGAAGACAGAGTTTTAAGCCCTGTTCTCAAGGCATCTGCCATCCTGCTGACACTAGCCCCAGCAAAGTGACCATGGCCTGTCCCCATCATAAGTGGCATGTACAGACAAACTTGTTTCCTAACAGGGTCAGTGGTGACCCATTGCCACGCTCCCAACCCCGCCGGGGTGAAAGCTCTGAGAGAGACCATGAGGAAACCATCACCATCGCGACACACTCATGCTTGTGGAGGGCTTAGGACACGGGCGGGGACACAGCGCCTGTTCCATCGCTACTCAGCAAATAGAATGTGATGACAAGGCACCGCTCCGTGGGAGCATCCAAGCAGCTGGCGAGCCACAGGGAACAGGGCAAGGGCTTTGCAGGCAACAGGCTGAGCCTTGGTCCCTGCCTCTGTGCCTCCTAGCTACGCATCACAGACGGGCCTCAGTTTCTTCAGCTATAAAATGGAACCATAATTCTCTACCCCCGGGGGCAGCATGGAAGATAAAAGGAGACCCGGGATGCCAGACACCTCACCCACTTGCCAGACACGTATGCAGAGAGCGGGGAGCACACGCGGCGTCCCTGACCCACCCTCACCCTGAGAGACCCACCCTCACCCTGAGAGAGGCCCTGTTCAGGGCAGCCTGATGTTCAGGGGCAGGGCACAGAAGGCACTCGGCTGACCTAAGCGTGCCGGCCACCAGGAACCTGGGGTGCAAGCGGGGTTGGTGGACAGCAGGGCCCGGGAGAAGGGCTGTGGGTCCCCGGCCTGCCCCTGCAGCCAGCTCTGGTCTCTGGACTTCACTCTCCCGCACTCAGCTCTGAAAGGCCTGGTTAATTTAGAGCAGTCATTTTAATCAATTAGATGAAGTGTAAAATAACTGTTCAGCTCTGTTCAGGAAATGGAGCCTGTCATCTTTAAGGCTTTATTGGAAAGGCATTAAGATGGAATGGTGTGCTCCACACTGCCCTCACCGAGTTCAGCCAAACCTCAGGGCAGAAGGTCCTTCCAGAGCCCCTGTGACAACCCAGCAAACTGTCACCAGCAGCTGCTGTGCTCCCCCGGGACCGCTGGCTGCCCTTCCTGCCTTCAAACGCCTCTGATGTGGCTGCTGCCCGGGGCTCCTAAGCACCCAGTCCAAGCCTCCTTCCCTGCCCATCCCCGGCTCCTCAGCAAAAGGGCTGTGAAGCACTGTGTGGAGTCACCACAGGGCGTGTGCACAGGGACCAGGAAGCAATCAGCAGGCCCTGGACCCCCACATTTATCCCAGTGAATCAACTGCAGCTTTTCCAGCACAGCTATTGCAGTTTGGAAGGCAGCATCCCAGTTTCTCTGGGTGAACCAGTCTCTGATCTCTTTGCCTTTCCTCGCGTGTAGTGTTCTGGGTCATTCATCACCCTGGTCACCCAGGAGAGGATGAGAATGGTGATGATGATGAACGCCTGTGGGCACGTTACATTCCAGAGCTTGTTTAAAACTGCCATTTCCCATAGGCTTTACGGTATGTATCTCCCTTTTGTCCCAATGAGCAGCAGGAGCCTTAGAAACAACTGGTTCAATGTGGCCCCTGTACCATGTCCTCACCCCTATTGGCTTCGCTTAGGTCTGCTTGTCTGCCCTTCTTCCCACACAGGGCCCCTGTCCTGGGACCGTCAGCTACAGAGCCCACTAACTGGGAGGTCCCCACATGTGGCTCTACTTCAGTCCCTCTCCTGGCCGAAATTTCATCCCAGAGGATTCAGTGAAGGTACCCAAAGGGATATGTGTTTGATGGATCTCTCAAAGGCCCTGCAAGTGTTCCAGTGAAGATAACCAAAAGAGGCTGGGCACGGTGGCTCACACCTGTAATCCCAACACGTTGGGAGGTTGAGGCAGCCAGATTGCTTAAGCTCAGGAGTTGGAGAACAGCCTGGGCAACTTGGTGAAACCCCATCTCTACAAAACATAAAAAATCAGCTAGGTGTGGTGGCGTGCATCTGTGGTCCCAGCTACTCAGGAGGCTAAGGCGGGAGGATCTCTTGAGCCCAAGAGGTTGAGGCTGTAGTGAGCTGTGTTCATGCCACAGTACTCCAGCCTGGGGAAGAAACCAAGACCCTGTCTCAAAGGCAAAAGGAAGCCAAAAGAGTAAAGCAGAGTCCCCTCCATGTGGTAGAATTCAAAACACTTTACTCTAGGAGCAGCAAAGTGTAAAGCCAGCTGAGAATGAGGAACCCCTCACAGTCGGTGGTGGCAGCCAGTGGCAGCCTGCCCCCGTGCGCCTGGCTGCAAAAACTGAGCATGGTTGAGTAGTCTCACATACCAGATGGACTGCAGGACCAGGGAGGGGCAGGGGGGCCCTGGCTTGTAAGTGACAGGGGTACCTCCTGCAGGGCCCTGGCCTCGCAGATAGGAACTGGGTAGTCCCCAGGGCTGGATTATCTGGCCACACCCACATCCCTCCCCTAGTCCCTGCGTCTGTAAGTAGCCCTTCAGTTTCTGTCTCTTCTATCCAGGGATGCATGCAAACTGTTTAACAACTAACAGTGTTCAAGCAGAGACCAATCCAAACAGATGCCAGCCTGCTCACCTCACCCGTGAGCACTGAGTGAACCCGAGCCCTGTGTGCTCCTGAACGGATTCATCCCACACCACTGGCTGGTTCGTGTGGACGTTACAGTGACCCTCAGCATCAAAAATAACCGTGAGGATGAAATGTATTGAGCACTTACTGCCAGTCCTTGTTCTGAGGCTTCCGAGTCTGTTAAGTCATCCACACACCTAGGCAGAGATGTGGACAGATGATATGATCTCTACTTACAAATAAGAAAACAGGAACAAAGTGATTTCACACACAGCTGGTGAGGTGGAGCCCAGATACAGACTCAGGCCAGCTCCATAGCTGGTCCTCTATCGTAACACTCTGCTGCCTCTCTTTAAAATAACATAAAAAGAATTTGGGAAATACACCCTGGGCGCCATTCAAAAAAGGCTGAAACATACATACACCGTTTAGAAACACTTCTATCCAACACAGCCCCACACACACTCATATGCGCACTCAAACACAAGCTCCTCATGCACTCACACATACTCACACTCATGCACACACACACATTCACACACACGCGCGCGCACACATGCACATGCACGCTTTAATTCGAGGGAAATAAACTCACAGACCTCTAACTTCCTGATGCCATGGGAAGAACAACGGGCATTCCTGTCATGTTTTTCATAGGAAGCTGATTCAGAGAGGCTGAGGAACATCCCTAACGTCACAAAGCTAAGAGGCAAGGCTGAGATTTGCACTTCCACCGCTCTGACTTGGAAGCCCAATGAGGCGCTCAAATTAAAATTAGAAACCTTTTCCTGTTGTCCAGGCAGAAAACGAGGAGAGGGGAGAGGACAGCCTCTAGGGCGGGGACAGAGCGCGGCCACTGGGCAGCCGGGGAACCGAGGCTCACGCCTGGTTGCAGACCTCCCTCTTCAGGCCCTTCCGGCACCATCTGCTCCAGACCCCACGGTTCCCACCCGCCGCCACCTGGGATGAGTGGGCTCCATCTGCTCATTCTGCACAGCACTCATTTTGCAACCCGGGGAAACTGAGTCCGAGAGGGCTATGTGACTTGCCCAAGGTCACACAACCAACCCTCACCGGACTGAGGGGAGTGGCCCTGAGCTTGCTGTCCAACCTGGCCTCTGCTCTGAGCCTGGCTGCCCCACACCCACGCATGGAGCTTGGTGCCCGGCGCAGGTGGTGGGCTCGGCCCCAGCCCCCAGAGGCAGCTGCAGACGCCCCCTCTGCTTTTCCCCACTCTGCCCAGTTCTGCCCTTTGGTTCTCCTAGGAACAGGCTGACATTCACCATCATGCTCTGGCTCCCCCTCTCCCTGCAGCCAAGAGCTAATTGTCCTGATTTCTTTCCAAGAGCAGTCTCTCTGAATAGCCTTCGCAGGCACAATTAGGCAGGTTCAGCTTGACTTTCACACTCCAGTTCTGAAAAAATCAAATCAGCAAGGAAGCAGAGCCTCTCGGAAGTTCTCTGAGAGCGCCTCTGTGCAGGAACAAAGCACACACATAATTACCTGCTTCACTGATGAGCTCAGGACCCGGGGCCCTGCATGCAGGAGCGGCCCACTGGCGGCCCGCACAGACCCTGTCTGCTCTAGTCTTGGAAGCAGCCAGCCAGGCTAGGGCTTCTCCTGCAATCTGTGGTGGGACAGCCATGCCCCGGGAGGCCCCTGCCCCTGCAGGCCATGTGTCTCTACCTCAAGAACCCCTGTCATGGACGGCTGGCGCGGGTGGATCCATCTGAACAGCAAGTGCAATGGCCTTATTCTCACGATGGAGTGCCTGAGGCCCAGAGAGGGTAAACACCCGGCCCAAGGCCACACAGCAAGATCAGGCAGAGCCTGTGACTCCCCAGGCCTTGGGGAGAGGGGGACGGGGGGAGGGGTGCGAGGGGCTGACGTCTTCCTGGTCCTGACCCTAAGGCTGACTCACGGTGCACAGTCATCCTGCCCAGAAAAAAGTGGGGACTTTGACCACATGAAAGAAGATGGCTTTCCACTAAACAGCGGGTGCATCGCTGTTGACAGGCCAAGGAGAGTATGGCCGGCACTTTTTCTGGGGACAGAGAAGGAAGAGGTTCTCTATCTCCATGTGGAGAAATCAAGGTGCAGACGTCACACAGCCAAGAAATGGCAGAGCTGAGACTCATCCCCGTCTCTGATTCCTGGGCCGGCGCTCATGACTAATATCAGCAACCGCCCTGCACACGCCCACACACATTGCAACGCCGCATCCCAAAGCAGCGTTTTGATTGACTGAGTGAATCGACATGAGCGACGGGCGGCTCCATACCACTCTATTCATCAAGAAGTTGTGCCTGGCCTGGCAGCTCGGCTGTGCCCTACCTCCTCCCTCTTGGCACCTCTCTTCCCATTAAACAGCAGGTGCATCGCTATTGACACGGCACCACTCATTCCGGGCGGCGGCGGGTGGGAACCGTGGGGTCCGGAGCAGATGGTGCCGGAAGGGCCTGAAGAGGGAAGTCTGCAGCCAGGCGCGAGCCTCGGTTCCCCGGCTGCCCAGTGGCCGCGCTCCGTCCCCGCCCTAGAGGCTGTCCTCTCCCCTCTCCTGGTTTTTTCCTGGACAACAGGGAAAGGTTTCTAATTTTAATTTGAGCGCCTCATTGGGCTTCCAAGTCAGAGCGGTGGAAGTGCAAACCTCAGCCTTGCCTCTTAGCTGTGTGACGTTAGGGATGCCCCTCAGCCTCTCTGAATCAGCTTCCTACGTAAAACATGACAGGAATGCCCGTTGTTCTTCCCATGGCATCGGGAAATTAGAGTCCTGTGAGTTCATTTCCCTTGAACTAAAAGCGTGGTGCAAATGTGTGCCTGTGTGTGCATGTGTATGTGTGAGTGTGTATATGAGTGTGTGTGTGGCTGTGTTGGATAGAAGAGTTTCTAAATAGTGTATGTATTTTTCTCATCTGTAGAATGGAGATGAGGCTGGCCTCTCACTGGGCTGGGGAGATTCCTGGCCCAGGTTGCCGCGTGGCACACCTGCAGGAGGCTGTGCCCCTCGTGCACACGGGTGGTGGAGGTCATGACACACACATCCATATCTGCCCTGTGATAGGGAAGTCAAAGTCTTGGACCCGTGCTAATAAAGAACCACCAGGCTGGGCGCAGTGGCTCATGCCTGTAATTGTAGCACTTTGGGAGGCCGAGGCAAGTGGATCACTTGAGTTCAGGAGTTCAAGACCAGCCTGGGCAACACGAGGAAACCCTGTCTCTACCAAAAATACAAAAATTTAGTCAGGCATGGTAGTGCATGTCTGTGGTCCCAGATACTTGGGAAGCTGAGGTGGGAGGATTGCTTGAGCCTGGGAGGCAGAGGTTGCAGTGAGCCAAGATCATGCACTCTCCAGCCTGGGCCACACAGCGAGACCCTGTGTCAAAAATCAACAAGAAAAAGAACTACCGGCCTGGGACAGGGTGGAGCTCAGTGCTGTGTGGCCCAGACCATGCTTCCTGCAGCCCCAAAGAGGGAGGCTCAGAAGGATGGAGCGACCAGCTAGGAAACTATTCCATGGAGAGGTGGGGCTGGGGGTCTCAGGGCAGGCCAGCTTCAGAAAGACTGGTGGGAGCACTGCAGGGGCACAGGCAATGGGGCAGACAGAGGTGGCCAGGAAGGTTCTGGCGTCCCAAGAGAGCAGCCAGCTCGCCTGGCGGGGGCAAGGTTCCGGGAAAGACTGAAAATGCAATGGGCTGCATGGTGCAGTATCCTGACGTCCAGGGGTTTGAGCTGAGATGTGGGCAGGGCAGGCAGGGAAGCCATTAGATGCCCTGAGACTGGTCTGGCAGGTAGGGATGGTCTGCACAGGTGGTCCTGGGGCAGAGGGGAGAGGGGACCCAAACCTCTATGGTGAATTGGAGAAGGAAGGAGAGGAGCTGGGCATGAGGGAACCGCCTCAAATCCAAGCAGCCATAGGGAGGAGCTCCTGCCCATGCCGGTCTCCTCTCCCCTGCCTACACGGCTCTCCTTGCTGGGTTCCACACAGTAGGCACCTTCAGTCGATCTGCTCAAAGCTGCAGGGCCCGACGGGCAAGCCCGAGGTGAAGCTCTTGGGTTTCCTAGAGTATCCACTCAGCACCACTCCGTGCAGGCGGTGGGGACCCTGGGACTAATCAGACTTTGGCACCGCTCCCCAGGAGCCCACATCTTGTCAGGGAGTGAGATGCCATCAGCTCAGAAGGCGTTTGGGTTTGATACAAAATGCTGGGGAGCAGTGAAATGAAAAGATAGCAGAGGGCAATCAGGAAGGCTTCCTGGAAAGGGGTGCAGCTCAGGTGAAACCTGAACTATGTGCAAGGCATAGGGAAGGACATCTAGGCTGAGCCCAGCATGAGCAGAAGACAGCAGCCTGTCAGAGCAGGAACCCCCGGGTTTGCCCGGGACGACGTAGGGGCACACAGGAAATCACACAAGAGCGGGGAAGAAACTCATCACAGAGGGCCTGGAGGGCCAGGGAGAGGGGGCTGGACTTTCCCCCAGGGGCCCTGGGGACACACTGAGCACAAAGGGTAAGAGCAGAGCTGTGTCCTCAAGGAGAAGAGCTGGGCCTCCTGGGCGTTTCCCACCTCCAGCCACCTCCCTTACCAGCAGAAAGCACAACCGTGAGGCTACGGAGAAACGGGGGCAGGCTCCCAGGGCTCCTTCAAGCCAGCGTTTCTGAAACGCTGGGCTCTTCTCCCTGGAGAGGCTCCTGGGAAACAAAGATCTGAGTGTTGGAGAAAAGCCCTGGTCTCCATCTCTGTGTGTGTGAACACACAATACAGCAGTCAATAAAGGCTCTGAGCAGTCCTGCAGGAAGGAAGCCTCTTTAACTGTTTCAACCCAGTGATGCCTAAACCTCAGTCATCCTGGAGCCTTTCTTTTCTTGTTGCACTATTAAAATCCTGTTTGAAAAGCACCACTCAGAGCTCCACCTTCTGTGAGGGCCTCGTGGAAAGACCCTGTGTCTGATCTGGGCCCAGGAGTCAAATCCAGTGCATGGAACTGAGTCAGAGGAGAGACCCGCCTAGGCCAGACCTGTCTCCTGAGAATTAGACACAGGAGCGGACACTATGCAAAGACCGGCAGCCAAAAGACGGGGCTCTGGAAGAACCGCAGACTCAGCGACATTCCCAGGCTGAGGGTGAGAACCAGTCAGGGGGAAATGCTGGCGTGGCCTTCTGAGATCCGTCCGGGGCTTTGCTCATCATCTGGGTACCTGCGGCACCTGGTGGCTACTGTTTGCAGCTCTTCAACCACTCAAGCCTTTGGGCTGAGGGCGTCTCCACCCACGAAGGAGTGTTCTTGTCTCATTTAGGGATACAGCCCCCTTTGAGAATGTTACCTCCCCCACCTCACCTCTCAGTACCAGATGTGAACAAAATGTAGGGCCAATTTGGTCCCCATTGGAAACTGACTTCCATCTCTTGGCAAGAAAGTGTGATGTAAACGACTCATTTATGGAAGAAGACACCCAAAGGACCGATGGTCTGGACCGGCCCCCGCAGCACTGTTCTCACTACTACTTGGGTCTCCAAAGTGAAGACAAGCTCTCCTAGGCCTGTCCAGGTTGGGTCAGGTCAGTGTCAGCTACTGCCTGGTCATAGCTGACTAGCTGACTGACCCCGAGCTCCCGGCAGAGGAGGCCACTCCTCGGAAGTGCCCAGCCGTTCCCCAGCTGGGGCAGCCAGGCCTTCCTCAGAGCACAGTCCCGGCCCCCATGCCAGTCTCACGCTCGGCTGCTTAGTACTGGAATTCAAATAAGCATAATGAGTTCGAGGGCCCCTATTACTCCAGACACAGAAAATGAAATTAGTGAGCACAGACACTGCAATTGTATTCCAACCTCATCCTCTGGGTAAAGAAGGTGAGGAGAGGAAGAGCACCGGAGTCAGGGCTGCTGCATCCAATAGAGCTGCTTCATCACAGTCCGGAGTTAGGGCAGGGAGCAGAGGTGGCTCAGGGACCCTCACCCTCTGCACTGAGTGCCACAGCTGGAAAGACATGGCCAAGACCCCTTTGCTCACCTCATCTCCCAGAGGCAGGCAGCATGGGGTGGCAGGACTTGTGCAGGGGGATGATGGAAGGCTATAGGTTCAAATCCTGGCCAGGCCACTTACATGCCACGTGAGCACAAACCAGAACAATGACGGGCAGGAAGTTCAGGGGCGCTTTCCTGGGCCAGGACTGCTGACGGCTTTGTGTGTATCACCCTCTCATCCACTCAACAACCTGCTGAGCTCTCCTGACACCCATTTCGTACATGGGGAAACGGAGAGCTCAGAGGAGCTGGATTCTCTGAGCCTTGTTATTTTTTTCATACCATAAAATCAAGGTAACCATCCTTGTGGCAAGGATTAAATATGGCAGAAATTATGAAGATGACCAGCTGACACATTTGACACAGGTGAGCACCCAATAATGCTCTTCCCAGAAATGCATTCATTTAGTCACTTACCCCTCCTCTCACTCATTCATTTATTTCTTCATTTATTCATGCACTCATTTATTTAAAATAAATAGGCCAGCTGCGATGCCTGGGGTTCCAACATTAGACATTCTACTAGACTACGCCATAGAAGGTCCTCACTCAAATAAGTCACCTGCCCCTTCACAAGTTCAGTTCCTATGGGCAGGGTTGGTTTGCAGAGTAAGGAGCAAAACTGAGCCATTAGTTGCCTCTAATAGCATTCATAGTTTTTAAAATGAAATGCACAAATGCCAATCAGGGGTAGAACGAACAAACTGTCGTATAGTGAAACAATGGAATACCTTCTACAGCAACAAAAAAGTAAGATTACAGCTACCCGCAAGACAGTCTCACAAGCATAATGTTGAGTCAAGCCAAAAAAGGGCACCAAGAAGTGTACCATCCTTGATCCTGTCTGCATAAAGTACCAGACCGAGCAGGGGCCATCTCTGGGGATGGAGGTGGAGATGGTGGCGCCTTAGTGTGGTCGGGACTGGGAGGAGCCGGGAGAAGCTTCCTGGGTGCTAATGATGTTCTGTTTCTCCATCGGGGGCTGACTTCACAAGTGCATGCACTTTGAGAAAAGGCATCAGGCTGTGCTCTTCAGATATGTGCATTTTTCTGTAGTGTAATATTTAGTTTTAAAAAATGTCTATTAGGGCCATGTGCAGTGGCTCACTCCTGTAATCCCAGCACTTTGGGAGGCAGAGGCAGGCAGATCACCTGAGGTCAGGAGTTCAAGACCAGTCTGCCCAACATGGTGAAACCCCATCTCTACTAAAAAATACAAAAATTAGCTGGGCACAGTGGCTCACACCTGTAATTCCAGTACTTTGGGAAGCCAAGGCAGGAGGATCACCTGAGGTCAGGAGTTTGAGACCAGCCTGGCCAACATGGTGAAACCCTGTCTCTACCCTACTAAAAATACAAAAATTAGCCGGGCGTGGTGGCACGCACCTGTGATCCCAGCTTCTCAGGAGGCTGAGGCAGAATCGCTTGAACCCAGGAGGTAGAGGTTGCAGTGAGCTGAGATCGCGGCACTGCACTCCAGCATGAGTGACATAGCGAGAGTCCATCTCAAAAAAAAAAGAAAGAAAAGAAAAAAGTGTCTTTTAGACATCCCAGGGGAGCGCTTCACAGATAATGAGATACTTGAGTGTGGCAGCCAGGAGGGCCAGGACAGAGCCAGGAATGTCAGCGTCATCGGTGAGCCTGGTGGGAGCCAGCAGCACAGAAAGGCGGGGGTGCCGAGCTCCGAGGTATGGGAGTTTGGGAGGGGAGAGGACCCAGCGAAGGGAACAAAGAAGGGGAGCTGGTGATGCTGGTGGAAACCAAGGAACCGTGGGTCCCAGAGGCCAGTGGAAGTTTCCAGGAGCATGTGCTGCTGAGAGTCAGGAAAGATGAGGCCCTGAGGACCCACTTTTGGGTCTGGCAACACAAAGGTTACTTGATAAGAGCATTTTGGGGACAAAGAAGGGACAAGGGCCAGACTGTAGCTGGCTTCAAAGGGTGGGGGGAGACAAGGAAGCAGAACAAGACTCATTGAATCCTTCTCAAGCCTACTCATCCTTCCAGACTCACTCAATGCCACCGCCTCCAGGAAGCCCTCCTAATAATCCTCATCTCCCAAGGCCTCTTCACTTTATAGTCACTGCAAATGTGGCTGTCCCACCATGTGAGCCAAGTGCTTCCCAAGGGCAAGGACTGTCACCCTTGCCTTGTGGCACACAGTAGGCCCTTTAGAAATCTTAGCTCCTCCCTCTCCCTTTTCAGATCCCAGAAGGCAATTCTGAGACTTACTTTTTTCTTTTTTTTTTTTTTTTGAGACAGAGTCTTGCTCTGTCACCCAGGCTAGAGTGCAGTGGCGCAATCTCGGCTCACTGCAACCTCCGCCTCCTGGGTTCAAGCAATTCTCCCACCTCAGCCTCCCGAGTAGCTGGGATTACAGGTGCACACCACCATGCCTGGCTAATTTTCGTACTTTTTTAATAGAGACAGGGTTTCACCATGTTGGCCAGGCTGGTCTCGAAGTCCTGACCTTGTGATCTGTCCACCTAGGCCTCCCAAAGTGCTGTGATTATAAGCGTGAGCCACTGTGCCCAGCCCCGAGACTCACTTTTTTTCTTTTGGAGATGGGGTCTCACTAGGTTACCCAGGCTGGTCTCAACTCCTGGGCTCAAGCGATCCTCCCACCTTGGCCTCCCAAACTGCTTAGATTCCAAAGTGCTTGGCCTTCCAAAGGGATTACAGGTGCGGGACATCATGCCTGGCCTCTTTTTTGAGACAGGGTCTCACTCTGTCACCCAAGCTGAGTGACATGATACGATCATGGCTACTGTAGCCTCAAACTCCCAGGCTCAAGTGATCCTCCCATCTCCGCCTCCCCAGTAGCTGGGACTAGAGGCACAAGTCACCATGCCTGGCTAATTTTTAATTTTTCTGTAGAGACTAGGTCTCATTATGTTACCCAGATGGGTCTCGAACTCCTGCACACAAGTAATTCTCCTACCTTGGCCTCCCAAAGTGCGGGATTACTGTGCCCAGTTTGAGACTTCCCCAAAACTCTGTTCTCTCATGTAATAAATCATTCCTCCCCAAACAGTTGTTTTTGTATTGCTGTGCAAAGGTTATTAGCATAATGATGAAATTTAATATTACATTAATTTAGTTGTGAATTATTTGTATTGTCACAGTCATTAACTCGGTGATTGCAATTTTGTTTTAATTTAATTTAGCTCTTTGTGCATTCTCTCAAAACTTCCAGCAACAATGTAACCCAGAACTGTGTAATGTAATGTTGCAGTCATGGTAATGTGACCTGGGTTATGGATCAGGCAAACAACAGAAGGTTCCAGTACTCACCTCCCTGGCTTCACTCAGCCCCCAAGACCTCACTACCCTGGACCTTTGCCATGGGTAGAAAAAGGTTTCTGAATCAGGTTATCCATCAGGGAAGCAAAGCAGATGGAGCGGAGAGGGTGCCCTTTGTGGGAGAGGAGTTATCCTGAATTAAGCAATCAGACATCAGGTGCTCTACTAGATATGTTTCTCAGAACCCATTTTACAGATGAGAAAACTAAGGCTCAGAGAGGTTCAGCAACTTGCCTAAATAAGGAAAGCGCAGAAGTGGGAGAGTGGAAATTTTGTGTCTGATTCCAAAACCCTTTCCCTCCACTGACCAGATTGTTTCATGGACCTGACTGCTGGCAGAGACCTGGCCCCGCCATAGGCTGGCCCCGCAGCAGCCACCCCCCAGAACAGAAAAAACACCAAGGACAGCAGGTGCAGACAGGTAAGAGCCAGGTAGGACCAACACTCACCCCCCTCCCACACAGGCAGCTCGGTTCTGTGGCCCCATTTCGGCCACCTGTAGACCCTGAGGGCCTCAAGGACAAGAACTGGGTCAGCTCACCTCTCCGCCCCACACAGAGCTCAGGTCAACATCCTGCACATCGCAGAGGCCTCAAAGAGCAGAGGAAAAGCAGCACGGTTTGGAATGAAGGAAGGACCAGCCCCTAGCAGCACTTGGTTTTGGCACATAGGGCAGAGAGCCTGGATATGTAATACAGACCTTCTTTCTTCTCTCTCGCCAGCTCACATCATGACCCTAGCCCTGGTCCAGGCTGCAAAGGTTGGAGAAAAGCTCAGGTGACTTGAATTCATCTGACTTTTCACCACTGGGCTTCACAATCTTTGCACTTGAACTGAACATGACCTTTTGCTTACTGAGCTACTGATGGTTGAAGCCAGCTGGCTGTCCTCCAAGAGGCCTCCCAGGCAGCATTTACCTGTCAGCTGATGCAACTCAGAAACCTCACTGCCGTGCCAGAACTAGCACACATAGGAGCTTGCAAGGAAGACTCACATTAGCCAAGTTTACATGGCTGATGTATAAACCAGGAACCATTTTTTTCATTAATAATGAGCAACTGAGCTGTGACAAGCATTGGACTATTTTCTCCCAGAGATGCAGTCCTCCTTTCATCTGCCACCCCAGGCCTCTTTCCGGGCAGAGTCATAAAGCCCCTGGGTGTTCCAAGGTGCCAGGCACAGTGCTGTCACCTGGCCCCCACACGGGTCTCTTCTTCCGCTCCCTGCAATGGTGTGGGCTGTCCTGACCCTTCATGATGCTAAAGCTCAGGCTACATCCCTTGTCCCTGCTGCCAAGAGACATGGCCCCTTCCCTTTTCACTTCTCTTCCATTGAAGCCCCTTGCACTGGACCTTTGGGAAGATCCAAGTATAAGAAATGGACTGAGCTCAGAAACCCCCTTCCTCCAACACGTTACCATTGATTCCAGCATCTGAAACGTTCCTCTGGCTGGACACTGTGGCTGGAGCCTATAATCCCATCGCTTTGGGAGGCCAAGGGGAGGCAGGAGGATCACTTGAGCCTGGTTGTTCAAGACCAACCTGGCAGCATAGCGAAACCCTGTCTCTGCCAAAAAATACAAAAAGTAGCTGGGTGTGGTGGCGTGGGCCTGTAATCCCAGGTACTCAGGAGGCTGAGGTAGGAGGATGGCTTGAGTCCAGGAGGCGGAAGTTACAGTGAGCTGAGGTTGCACCACTGCACTCCCGCCTAAATGACAGAGTGAGACCCTGTCCCAATCAGTCAATCAGTCAAGCAGTCCTTCATATGTTGTCAAAGCTCAATAAATAGGGAATGAAGGAATAACGAACATGGCCTAGCTTTCGCGCCTCTGTTCTCTCTTTCTGCAAGTGAGAACTTTCCCAGGAGGCAAACAAACCCTGGTGTGCTGTTCCCAGCTCCCCAGATGATGGAGACACAGCTGGGCCCCCACTGAGGACCCCACTGCCCAGGCCTGCCCCTTCCCCTGCTCACAGCATTTAGTGAGTGCCCTGACAGGTCTAACAGGCCTGGGAGCTGTTTCTTCTTTAAGACTGTAGATATCTCTGATCCATTACAGCAAGCTTGTCCAACCCGTAGCCCAGAATGGCTTTGAATGCAGCCCAACACAAATTTACAAACTTTCTTAAAACATTATGAGTTTGTGATTTTTCACTGTTTTTAGCTCATCAGCTATCATTAGTGTTACTGTATTTTATGTGTGACACAAGCCAATTCTTCTTCCAATGTGGCCAAGGAAAGCCAAAAGACTGGACACCTCTGCCTTATAGGCTAACTGAAAAGTGAGCTCTGAGAGCAGTTAGAGTTCCAAGGTCTAGAGGGGCTTACCGGGGTGCCAGCAGGGTTCTTCCTGTAGACTCGGGCAGACTCAGGCCAGAGAAACCCAGTCCTCAGGAGAGCAGTGTGGGCTGGCGGGCTCTGGAGTCAGACATCCCGCTCTGGAAGATGGCCTGAGTGGCTGTGCACCCAGTGCGCAAGCTCTTTGGGCGGTAGCCTCCTTATCCTTAAAGGAGAACCAATGTTGTTGTGAGAATTTGATGGTACAATTTCACCTCGCTAGGGGCACAGTGGAGCCAGGTAACCCTGACTCAGCGTTGCTTCCCAGTGAGAGGACGCAGCTCTGGGCGAACTCTTTGCCACTGTTCTGCAGGAAATCCTAGCTGGAGAGCGCTGGAAGCGGAGGGCCGGTGCCTCCCAGGTCAGGCCCAGTCTGCAGCTGATGATGAGCAGCTGATGATGATGATGATCAGCTGATGATGATCATGGGTCTGCAGCTGATGATGATCTAATGAAGATCAGAGGCATTTAGGCAGAAAGGAGGCATTCCGGACTGGAACAGAAGAGGGGAAGGAATCAGAGGGTGGAGGAGAGACCCAGAACCCCTCAGTAATGGGGAGTGGGAGACCAGATACCCACCCCACCCCTCATTTCATAGTAATGAAGCCAGAGCCTGGCAGTGCGGCCAGAGCTGGGGACACACCCAGCTCGGTCTAATTCCAGGCCCACGTCCCCTCCACTCCTCCCTCCGGGCTGCCCCTGGCTCACCAGCTGGATGGATGAATGAGCAGGGTACCTTCTGTCCACAGCAAAAGGGCACAGAGAGAAAACTCAGAGGAGGGAGTCTCATGTAGCCAGGTGGAAATTAACAATAATACTCGGATGTACAAAATACTTATTTATTTCTCTGCAATTTATCTAATCATTTTCACAAGACTCCATGAATGTAAACTTGCTAATTAAAGAAACTCCATGAGGCTCTGAATCAAGACTGAGGCTGAGGCAGGCCGGTCACCTGAGTGTTTTGCTGTAGCTGTTGGTTTCCAACAGGATCCAACAGTGATGTCTTCCTTGTGGTCTGTTCGCTGCTCAGTATCCCAGTGTGAGTGGCCAGTTCAGTTGGAAGCAACGTGGTCTTGAATATAAAGCCATTGAATTTTTTTACCGAGCAATTTAACTATGTTAGGCTTAAGAATTAGGAACTTACAGGCCAGGCACAGTGGCTCGCACCTGTAATCCCAGCACTTTGGGAGGCTGAGGCAGGCCGATCACCTGAGGTTGGGAGTTCAAGACCAGCCTGGCCAACATGGAGAAACCCCGTCTCTACTAAAAATACAAAATTAGCCAGGCGTGGTGGCGCACGCCTGTAATCCAGCTACTCGGGAGGCTGAGGCAGGAGAATCCCTTGAACCCGGGAGGCGGAGGTTGGCATGAGCCGAGATCAAGCCATAGCACTCCAGCCTGGGCAACAAGAGTGAAACTCAGTCTCAAAAAAAAAATCCGGAACTTACTCTGTGGAGATAGGGACTTAACCAAAATAATATTTATTAGCCACTCAGAGGAACTTGGTCCTCCTTTCTTCCTACCTCCTCCCTTCCCCCCGTCAAGATCACTTGCTTGCTTTGTGACTGTTAGGATATTGACCAAGCAATCTCATACTGCCTGGCAATTTTTTTTTTTTTTTTTTTTGGAGTCTCACTCTATCACCCAGGCTGCAGTGCGGTGATGCCATCTGGGCTCACTGCAACCTCTGCGTGCCCACCCCCCACCCCTACCACCACCCACCAGGTTCAAGCGAATCTCCTGCCTCAGCCTCCCAAGTAGCTGGGACTACAGGTGTGTGCCACCACACCCAGCTAATTTTTGTATTTTTTTAGTAGAGGCGAGGTCTCACTATGTTGGCCAGGCTGGTCTAGAACTCCTGACCTCAAGTGATCTGCCTGCCTAGGACTCCCAAAGTGCTGGGATTACAGGCGTGAGCCACCGTGCCCAGCCTGCCTGGCAATATTTAATTTTAATTCATATTATTGGTCCATACTTCAGTTCATCACTGGGGAACTTAGGTGTTGACTACAGCTAACTAACCCCAGAGGGAATATGCTTTTTTAAAAATACTCTTTAACTGTGGTAAAACATAGGTAACCCAATTTACTGTTTTAACCATTTTTAAGTGTGCCATTCAATGGTATTACGAAGATTCACAATGTTGTGCAACCATCAACACTTTCTTTTCCAGAACTTTTCCACCAGCCAAACAGAAACTCTACCTGTTCAAGAGCACCACTCCCTTCTCCCCTCCCCAGTCCCTGCTATTCTGCTGTCCTATTTTCCATCTCTATACATTTTCCTGGGAATTTGCTTTTTTAAGCCACTATACCGGTCTGTGTTTTATACTTGGCAGCAAGAAAAAGTTCTCAGTGCTTTTGGGTCTTGTCTTATTTGTTGGACATTCTGGTAAAATCATTTTTGGATTAAAGGTAGGCAAGGGGTGAGGGAGGGAAGAGAGAATCACTGTGAGGCTTGCTGAGAACTATGCCAACCTTAGCTTACGGTTTCCCTTGGTATTGCTGATGGCTTTTCCTCTTTTTTCCCTAGAAAAGAAAAAAAAAGAAACCTCAGCCCATGGGGCCTTGTATAATAGCTTGACACAGCAGAGGAGCTGGTGGGTCCTCCCTCTCCTCCCAGAAACCGGCTCAAAGAGAATAGAAAAATAAGCCCCAATCTCCAACCTCATACCATATACAAAAATTAACTAAAAATGCAGCATAGACCTAAATGTAAAACTACGAAGTACCTAGAAGAAAATATCTTTGTATCGCAGAGTCGAAAGAGATCTTTTTTTGGAGACAGGGCCCCACTCTGTTACCCAGGCTGGAGTGCAATAGCACGATCTTGGCTCACTGCAACCTCTGCCTCCTGGGTTCAAGTGATTCTCCTTCCTCAGCCTCCTGAGTAGCTGGGACTACAGGCGTGTGCCAGCACACCCGGCTAATTTTTATATTTTTAGTAGAGACAGGATTTCACCATGTTGGCTAGGCTGGTCTCAAACTCATGACCTCAAGTGATTCACCCACTCCGGCCTCCCAAAGTGCTGGGATTACAGGTGTGAGCCACTGCGCCCAGCCCTTTGATCCCTTCATTCATCAACACCTACGTTGTTTCCAAATCGTGGCTAATGTGAATAATGCTGCAATTCACACAGGAGTGCAGCTATCTTCACGAGGTGGTGATATCATTTCCTTTGGTCAGTCATATGGTAGTTCTATTTTTTTATTTATTTAGAAACCTCCATACTGCTTTCCATAATGGCTGTACCAATCGACACCCCCACGAACGGTATCCAAGAGTTCCCTTTTCACCACAGGGAAAGATTTCTTAAGAATAGTACACAGGGACCAGGTGTGGTGGCTCTTGCCTGGAAACCCAGTACTTTGGGAGGCTGAGGCAGGCGAATCACCTGAGGTGAAGAGTTCAAGACCAGCCTGGCCAACACGGTGAAACTGAGTCTCTACTAAAAATGCAAAAATTAACCACGCATGCTTGCAGGCGCCTGTAATCCCACTTACTTGGGAGGCTGAGGCGGGAGAACTGCTTGAACCTGGGAAGCCGAAGCTGCAGTGAGCCAAGATCGCACCACTGCACTCCAGCCTGGGTGACAGAGCAAGACTCTGTCTCAAAAAATAAAAAGTTAAGCTGAGCATGGTAGATCACGCCTGTAATCTCAGCACTTTGAGAGGCCAAGGCGGGCGGATCACGAGGTCAGGAGATCGAGACCATCCTGACTAACACAGTGAAACCCCATCTCTACTAAAAATATAAAAAAAAATTAGCCGTGCGTGGTGGCAGGCACCTGTAGTCCCAGCTACTTGGGAGGCAGTTCCAGCTACTCGGGAGGCTGAGGCAGGAGAACGGCGTGAAGCCGGGAGGCGGAGCTTGCAGTGAGCCAAGATCGTGCCACTGTACTCGAACCTGGGTGACACAGCGAGACTCTGTCTCAAAAATAAAATAAATAAATAAATAAAAATTAATAAATTAAAAATAAAAAAGAATAGTACACAGAAAACATAAACTTTAAAAAAACAGTAAATTGGACTTCACAAAAATTAAAAGTCTTTTAGTTTTCAAAAGACACTGAATAAAATGAAAAAGAGGGGCACAGACTGGAGAAAATATTTACAAGTCATATATCTGATAAAAGACGTGTAGCTAGAATAAAGAGCTGTTATAACGTAATATATAACACAACTCGGTATTTTAAAATGGGCAAAGGATTTGGACAATTCACCGAAGATGGTGTACATATAAAAAATAAGTACATTAATAAAGGCTCATGCCATTTGTTATTGGTGAAATGTACATGAAAACCCCAAGGATATAAACTAGACACGCACTCGGAGGACTAAAATGTAAAAGATTGGCCATGCCAAGTGCTGGCAAGGGTATGAAGCAACTGGGACTCTTGTTGCTCTCATGTGCTCAGAGGCATGTAAAGCGGTGTGGTCACTTTGAAGAGCAGTTTGGTCACTTCTTAAAAAGTGAAACCTACTGTGTGATCCAGTCATTCTGTTCCTATGCATTTATTCAGCAGGAATGGGGCCAGGTGTGGTGGCTCACGCCTGTAATCCCAGCACTTTCGGAGGCCAAGGCAAGCAGATCACGAGGTCAGGAGTTTGAGACCAGCATGGCCATCACAGTGAAACCCCATCTCTACTACAAATACAAAAAAAAATTAGCTGGGCATGGTGGTAGGCACCTGTAGTCCCAGCTACTTGGAAGGCTGAAGCAGGAGAATCGCTTGAACCTGGGAGGCAGAGGTGGCAGTGAGCCAAGATTGCACCACTGCACTCCAGCCTGGGCGACAGAGCAAGACTCTGTCAAAAAAAAAAGAGGAATCAAAAAGGAATCAAAGCTAGTGTCCAAAAGAGACTTCTACATGGAGACTGGCAACATGTAGTCTGCCACGTTGGCTTGATTCATCATAGCCAAAAGCTGGAAACAGCCCCAATGTCTATCACCAGGTGAATGGATGAATAAATATGGCATAGCCATACAATGAAATGCAATACAGCAATAAGAAGGAATGAACCACTGTTATATACAACTGATGGACTTCAAAATAATTATGCTAGTCCGGGCACAGTGGCTCATGCCTGTAATCCCAGCACTTTGGGAGGCCAAGGTGGGTGGATCACCTGAGGTCAGGGGTTTGAGACCAGCCTGGCCAACATGGTGAAACCCCATCTCTACTAAAAATACAAAAAATTAGTCCGGTGTGGTAGCGGGCGCCTGTAATCCCAGTTACTCGGGAAGCTGAGGCAGGAGTGTTGCTTGAACCCAGGAGGCGGAGGTTGCAGTAAGCCGAGATCACGCCATTGTACTTTAGCCTGGGCGACAAGAGCAAAACTCCATTTCAAAAGAAAAAATATATATATGATAAGTGAGAGAAACCACATCAAAAAAAAAAAAATTACTGTAGGATTCTATTTACATAAAACTCTAGAAAATGAAAACTCTAATGATGGAAAGCAGGTCAGAGTTTGAGAATGGGAGTGGAGGTAAGAAACAGCACGAGGAAGCCGTGGAGGGTGACAGGATGTCCAGTGGCTGGTGGTCGTGACAGTTGCATGGGTGTATACATATGTCAGAACTTATTGATAACACAATCAATAGGTGCAGTTTATTGTATGTCAATTATACACAAATAAAGCTGGAAAAAAAAAGAAATCATCCCACAGTAACAAGAACAAAGAGAAACAAAATGCAAACATCATCTTTTTTTCTTTTTTTTGAGGCAGAGTCTCGCTGTGTCGCCAGGCTGGAGTGCAGTGGCGCGATCTCGGCTCACTGCAACCTCCGCCTCCCAGGTTCAAGCAATTGTCCTGCCTCAGCCTCCCCAGTAGCTGCAATTACAGGCATGCACCACCACACCCGGCTAATTTTTGTGTTTTTAGTAGAGACAGGGTTTCACCATGTTGGCCAGACTGCTCTCAAACTCCTGGGCTAAAGCAATCCACCTGCCTTGTCCTCTGAAAGTGCTGAGATTACAGGCATGAGCCACCACACCTGGCTAAACTCCATTTCCAATGAAAACAGAAGACAGATGAAACCCAAACTAGAAACGAGTCAGAGGGTTGCCCAGAGCAGGAAATACCATACAGATGTTTGGGAAGAAGCTGTGAGAAGGGATCACACTGCCCACCAACCAGTGTTCCTTATCTGCACGAGCAGGAGTGGGGCCCGTGATCTCATGACAGCGGCATTTGAGATACAGGTAAGCTTGGAATCGAGAAGCAGAAGCAGCGGATCAGACACAGACAATCACACAGACAAGCCACACTTGCAGGCAACAAACAGGAATCACCAGACTGCCTGTGAGCAGCCCTACAACTGCACATGGCACTGGACGTAGGGAAAGTCCTCGCTTCTTCTCCCACACAAACTTCTGGCAAATAGACGGTTGAAGAAAAACTCACCTTGCCCAAAGATGAAAAACAAAAAAGCAAAGAGCGCAGCATCTACAGGAAGACACTGTAAGAATTAAAAATAAAAACGGGAAAAGGAACAGGAAAAACAAGTGGCAAGTGAAAACTCACTAGCAAAAACGTTGCCATAGAACAGATGAAACTGCCAGCAAACTTTTCGCTGTAAATTAAACAACAACAAAAATTAATAAAGCAGGGCTGGGCGCGGTGGCTCACACCTGTAATCCCAGCACGTTGGGAGGCTGAAGCGGGCGGATCACCTGAGGTCAGGAGTTCAAGACCAGCCTAGCCAACATGGCAAAACATCATCTCTACTAAAAATACCAAAATTAGCCGGGCGTGGTGACACAAGCCTATAATCCCAGCTACTTGGGAGGCTGAGGCAGGAAAATCGCTTGATCTCAGGAGGCGGAGTTCCAGTGATCTGAGATCCCACCACTGCACTCCAGCCCGAGCAACAGAGTAAGACTCCATCTCAAAAACAAAAAAAAGATAAATTAATACAGCAATCATCTCCAGAAAGCAAGCACACAAAACAGATATGAGAGCTCGGGGGAACATGAAACTGGAGCTGACAGAACTGGAGAAAGAAGGAAAAACATCACATCTTCAAAGTCATGACGAAATGGAAAGCTGTGCAGAAGCATCAAATATTGCTCAAAACACAATCAAGACACTGAGAACAAGACTGAGGAAAGTGAGCAAAAGGAAATGAAAATGAATGGTGTAAAGAGATTACAGAGAAAATTACAGATTTGGAAGATCTGCAAAGGACCCATCATATATCCCAGAATAGAAAACTCAAATAAGGGAACATAAATATTTAAAGATATCATTCAAGAAAATTTTCCTGAAGTAAAAGAAGATAAATCTACAAACTGAAAGGGCACACCATGTCTTGGGGAAAATGACAAAAATCTGTCAATAACAGGGTAATTTCTATGAAAGTAACTAGACATAAAATATAAAAGAAAGGGGGAAGAAGCTAACTAGAAAAGACTTTGAACAGTCAAGTGAAAACATCAATGCATAAAGGGTAACAAAATAGAAGTTAGACTCAGACATTCCCACAATGACATTTGACTCTAGAGACCGAAGTGGTGCCTGCGAAGTTCTCAAGGAAAGAAAGTGTGGTCTAAGAATTTTATATCCTGGAAAGCTGTCAAACACAAAGACTAGAAACCTTTTTGAACTTGCAATAACTCAATATTTTTTTTTTTCATTTAGTCCCTTTGGGTGAAACTACTGGAGAAGGAATTTCAGCAAATCAAGAGAAAAACAGGAAATCTTCAGCAAGGGTACTGACAGTGGGCAGTGACTCTACCTGTAGGGCCAATGTGAGTGAGGATTAAGGACATATATAAATATAAACTCTGAAATTAGAAATGATACATTAAACAAAAATTGGGAAGAAAAGAAAGAAAGGAGGAGAGAGTTGTTAGTATCCGATTTCTTTTTTTTGTTGTTGTTTTTTTTGAGTCAGAGTCTCACTCTGTTGCCCAGGCTGGAGTGCAGTGGCACGATCTTGGCTCACAGCAACCTCCACCTCCCGGGTTCAAGTGATTCTCCTGCCTCAGCCTCCATAGTAGCTGAGCATACAGGCGCCCACCATCACGCCTGGCTAACTTTGTATTTTTAGTAGAGACGGGTTTTCACCATGTTGGCCAGACTGGTCTCGAACTCCTGACCTCAAGTGATCCACCCGCCTCAGCCTCCCAAAGTGCTGGGATTACAGGCAGGAACCATCACACCCGGTCTAAGTCTCTGATTTCTTTATCTTTCTTATGGGGAAGGGGACAAGAATAAGAAAAAGATAGCATAGAGATATAAGTATATTTTAAAGACAAACACTAAGAAATACAATATAAAATTAGATGGCAAAAAAGGAGAAGGGGTAAGAGAAAACACACACTTTTCATAAGTGCTTTTAGTAGGAAACATACTGTTGAAAAAGGAATTCAAGGTGAGTGCAAAGGCTCACACCTGTAGTCTCAGCACTTTGGAAGGCCAAGGTGGGTGGATGGTTTAAGCCCAGGAGTTTGAGAAATTTACCTCTAGCCGGGCGTGGTGGCTCACGCCTGTAATCCCAGTACTTTGGAAGGTTGAGGTGGGCAGATTTGCTTGTTGCCTGGGCACAGGGCAAAACCCCATCTCTAGAAAAAAAACACAAAAATTAGCTGGGTGTGGTGGTGCACGCCTGTAGTTCCTGCTACTCAGATGAAGTGGGAGGATCACTTGAGCCCAGGTTGAGGCTGCAATGAGCTATGACTGTGCCACTGCACTCCTGCCTGGGCAACAGAATGAGATTATGTCTCAAAAACAAAACAAAACAAAACAAAAAACCCTTATCTTTAAATAAAGAGACTAAGCTGGGCGCGGTGGCTCACGCCTATAATCCCAGCACTTTGGGAGGCTGAGGTGGATGGATCACGAGGTCAAGAGATCAAGACCATCCTGGCCAACATAGTGAAACCTCGTGTCTACGAAAAATACAAAAATTAGCTGGGCGTGGTGGTGCACACCTGTAGTCCCAGTTACTCAGGAGGCTGAGGCAGGAGAATCGCTTGAACCCAGAAGGCAGAGGTTGCAGTGAGCCAAGATCACGCTACTGCACTCCAGCCTGTCGACAGAGCAAGACTCCATCTCGAAAAAATAAGTAAATAAAAATAAATAAACTAAATTATACATCTAAAACAGGAAGTTAGAAAAGAAACAAACCTTTAAAAGTAGATAGAAAGAATACAAAAAAAGTGAGAATTAATGGATTAGAAAATGAACATGCAGGCATTTCCTCACTACCTGTGTACACTTTCCAGTTTCCCCATGCTCAAAACGGGGGCAAGGCTGGGGGTCGCTGTCCTTGCACTGCCCTCTCCTCTCCCTACCCTTCCCGGGGCTTACCAGGCACCCCCTCAAGGCCTGATCCATCCTCAACCCATCTCAGCTCTCCTGCGCCCTGCCAAGCATGGCCCACCTGCACGGCAGGGGCAGAGGGAGGAGCACACACTGGGGGGAGGGGCAGAGGGGACACTCAGCATTGCCCAGTGCAAGGGGACTAGCAGCCTCCAGAAGACAACCTATCCAAGCAACGGCTGAATGGATGGACCAGCAGGTGGCAGGTGGGGACAGAGGGCAGACACACAGCCGCTCATACCCCTCCCCTATACCCCAGAGCAGAGGTGTCCCACCCTAGCTGCATGTGAGAATTACCAGGGAGCTTGAAAAATGCCAGATCTCTAAGTCCCTTCCCCACACACTCTGATTGAATCAGTTCATGTCTCTCCACGTTGGTCATCTGGTTCCCAAAAGCAAGGTGCACTGGGGAAAGAGGCAGCCCAGGGCATGGAAAAGAGAGGGGGCTCTGGAGCCATCGTTTGGAGTTTGAGCCCTGTCTCTGCCTCTCACTGGCTGTGTGATCTCAGGCTGGCACCTTAACCTCCCTGAGCCTCAAGGTTGCCATCCGTAAGATATGCTTCCCTCCCAGAAGGGGCTACGGATGGGTGATTGTACATGTAAACCCTTCCGCTGGTGCAGGGTGCCCAGGATAAGTGTGAGAAGGAGGGCTGTCACGGTTCCCCTGCAGCCACCTCTGACTCCCGGCAGGTAGGCTAGGCTCCAGGACCACCTGCCCCCTCTGGGGAGTTCAGATGTGAGCGAGACCCAGGGCGGTGGGGGCAGCCTTGGATCCACAGACCCAGCTTCGGAGGCCATTCTGGTTCCAATTCAGAATCCCTGGCTCCTGACTCAATGGGCTTTGTCCCAGAGATGTGATTTCTATTTTGATTCCATGTGACATTTAATGAAATGGCTTTCAGACACCACACAGTGACTGAGTTATGAAACCACAGCTTCTGGATCCTCAACACGCCTCACGATGACAGGATCCCTCTTGTTGCTTCGGAAGCTGCCCCAAGTCTCTTGAGGCCTGGGGCCCGGGACTGCTGAGGTGGGGTATTCACTGCGAAGTCCCTCGGGTCTGCCCCAGGCCCACTGTCTGGCACCCATGTCTCGTCCTAGCTGGACTGACAGCAGCCTCTGCCTGGGTTCCCGCCTCAGTCTCCCTCTTGCCAATCCAGTGCTGTTCTAACTGCAGATCAAAAATATTCAGGGAGACAGGAAGCCAATGTAGAGGACTGCAAACAGCATTGTTCGAAGAACAAATGAGCTGGAATAGAAGCAGAACAGAATACACCAGAATGAGCTGCACATGGCAAGGGCGACTGCAGTTCACAAGCCTGGGCTGTGAGTGTGCACGCTAGGTCTCTATGTACGGGAATTTGAGGAAGTTTGAATGACATGGCTCGAACCCACCACCGTGCCACTCCCCAGTTACAACTTTCGGGATGGACTTCAGACCCCTCAGTGTGGCACTAAAAACCCCTCCATACCTGGCTCCTTTCTGCCCACCCACCTGGTCCACAGCCAACTCCAACCACACTGAGCCACTGGGTTCTGCAAACTCTGCCAGGAGCTCCCATACCTGCCCAGAATGCAAGAGCCTCCCTCCTCTCTCCAGGCCTCCTTCCCTCCCTCCCTCCCTCCCTCCAACAGCTTCCACTCTCCCACAGACTCCTATCGATCCCTCACCCTTCAAGGGAAGGGCCACCTCCTCTTTGGTGTCTCCCTGATTCCCCAGCAGCCTTGGGGGCTCCCGGCCCAGTGCTCATGCTACATGGTACACACTTTGCATAACACGGTCACCCCCGCCAGCCGGTGGGGTCATTGTTTTCATGCCTCCCGCCCTTCCCCCAGTGCGCAGTTGGGACTTCCCTCGAGGGGCTGGCTGAGCCCCTTGGTGCTCCATGTCGTACCATTTACTGACAGCAAGTGCAGGCTGACTCTGGAGCCTCTCCCAGGTGACCCTCTCCACATGCGGGACCTCTCCCAAGTGACCCTCTCCACATGCTGACCCTCCCTGGGTGAAGACGACCTCCTAGATTCTATAGAAGCAAAGATATAAATATTTCTGGAGCCCTTCCGTTCAAAAGGAAGTAGAAGCCCTACAATTTCTCAACAACTTGGCTATTAAAAATAGGAATTCCACCTACACGCCGGAACAGTTTGCTGGCGTGGAAGGGCCAGAATCGTGAGGTCACACATGTGTTCGGGACTGAGAAAGCTGCTGGGTCCAAAAGCTGAGCACTGTAAGAAGGCAGGCAGCTGTCTGCAGCTGGTGCTACAGCCCTGAGACCCCAGAAATCTCGAGAACCACAGGGATGCCAAATGGTACTCTGCCAAGAGTTTTATAAAACTCACTTCCCCACCACATCATGTGAACATCTGCACAGCACAGGTTCCAAAGGAAATTGAAAAAGAAAGAAATCGTGCATTAGCAAGCAGATCTGAGACCTCGTCTCTGACCTTGGAAGAGTATGAGGAGATGCCTCAGACTCCGGCTCTTGCTGCCGCCTCCTCCCACTCCCAGTCCTCAGAACAGAGCCCCAGACCTGGCCCTGAGCTGGGGTCCCCTAAGGATTCAGTCTTCCGCGTTCATTTCCTGGCCCTCAATGCCTGAAGCTCCATCCTTCCGCCACTCCTTTGGGTTACAGGAGAGTCCCCAACAGGCACTCTGCACGAACAGTGACGGCAAAGCGGCCACGCGTTCTGTCAGCATCCACAGTCACTCCAGAGACAGCCTGGGTGGAGACGGGAAAGGAGGAAGAAGGGGAAGAAAGTGGGCAGAGGGGCCAGATGCGGTGACTCACGCCTGTAATCCCAGCATTTGGGAAGGCCGAGGCAGGCAGATCACAAGGTCAAGAGATCGAGACCATCCTGGCCAACATGGTGAAACCCTGTCTCTACTGAAAATACAAAAATTAGCTGAGCATGGTGGTGCATACCTGTAGTCCCAGCTACTCGAGAGGCTGAGGCAGGAGACTTGCTTGAACCCAGGAAGTGGAGGTTGCAGTGAGTCAAGATGGCGCCTGGCGACAGAGTGAGACTCCATCTAAAAAAAAAAAAAAAAGGCCGGGAGTGGTGGCTCACGCCTGTAATCCCAGAACTTTGGGAGGCGAAGGTGGGCGGATCACGAAGTCAGGAGATTGAGATCATCCTGGCTAACACAGTGAAACCCCGTCTCTACTAAAATACAAAAAATTAGCCGGGCATGGTGGTGGGGGCCTGTAGTCCCAGCTACTCAGGAGGCTGAGGCAGGAGGAGAATGGCGTGAACCCGGGAGGCGGAGCTTGCAGTGAGATGAGATTGCGCCACTGCACTCCAGCCTGGGTGACAGAGTGAGACTCCAGCTAAAAAAAAATTAAAATAAAAAAAACAGTGGGCAGAGGTAGTGAGCCCCACTGATGACCCCCACTCTGGGGGCCAGGGGCTCCAGTCATGATCGCAACCAGCCCCCCCAGTGCAACCTGCTTATTACTGTGTCAGACACAACAGCTTCTCCTGCGGGCAGGTCACTCACTCGCTCATTCATTCAACAACACTGAGAGTGCCCGGCCAGGTGCTGGCTGAGCACACTGCGGGACACGGACCCCATCCCTGCCCTCAGGGCACTCACAGCTGGAACAAGGCATCAGAAAAGTGTACGATTCTGTACACTTTGGATAGTATGAAAAAGAGAAGTGGTAAACACTTGGGGCCATGAGGGCTCCCAGGAGGCCCCTAATCTGGCCTCACTGGGTCTGAGGAGGTTCCTAGGGAAAGTGACCTCTCAGTTGAGACCGGAAGGATCAGGAGCGGGTGGGCAGGGACAAAGTCTAGGCTCAGGGAACAGTATGTGTGAAGGCACGAGGCTAGAGGAAGTGGTGTTTAAGCAGCTCAGGCTCGGGCCAGGCACGGTGGCTCACGCCTGTAATCCCAGCACCTTGGGAGGCTGAGGTGGGTGGATCACGAGGTCAGGAGATCAAGACCATCCTGGCTAACACGGTGAAACCCCGTCCCTACTAAAAATACAAAAAATTAGCCAGGCATGGTGGCGGCGTCTGTAGTCCCAGCTACTTGGGAGGCTGAAGCAGGAGAATGGTGTGAACCCGGGAGGCGGAGCTTGCAGTGAGCCGAGATCACCCCTTTGCACTCCAGCCTGGGCGACAGAACGAGACTCCGTCTCAAAACAAACAAAAAAAGGAAGCTCAGACTCAGGAAGGTTCAAGGCAGAGGTGAGTGGGGAGCCTACAGGCACCTGGGCTCAGGCAGGGCCGAGAGCTGCGGTGAGGGGAGAGGCTTATGCAACACAGCCACATTGTCTGAGGTGCTGCCCGAGACCATTCCAGATGCTATGTGTGCAATGGACTGGGGGAGGGTGAAGGTGGGGTGGGGGATCTGGCCATGGCTGTGCTGAGGACTGGAATGGGAGGGGGATCACAGGACCCTGCTGTCTGGGACATGGGCGAGGGACATGGGAGGGCGAAGGCTCCCCCGCCTGGCCACACATAGAACGGCAGAGGCTGGCAGTGCCTGGATTTCTGACCTGGCAGGGGTAAGTGGAGACACTGTTCACTGAGCTGGGGGACAGCAGGTGACAGGCCCCGCAAGCCACCTCCACAGTGGCCCCTCTTCCCCCACCGTGCGAGTTGCCATCATTTCTCACCTGAAAGCTGCGACTGCCTCTCGCTTCCACTGGTGCACCCCAAGTAACAGCTGACACGCAGAAGCAGGCGTTTCCCTTTCAAGATGTAAGGCTGGTCAGACCTTCCCGAGCTTCTCATCCCCTTAAAAATGAAATCCAGACTCTTTACCTGGGTCTGCAGACCTGCCATGTACACACCCCACCCCACTGACCCGGTTCCATCTCCCACTCCTCACTCTGCTCTGACCAGTCACAGACGTGCCTGCCACAGGGCCTTTGCGCTTGCTCACCCCCCGCCTGAAACACGCTTTCCTCCCCTAACCACGTGGTCGATGCCCACATCCTCTGGTTCCCTCTCATCTCCCCACATGAAAGAACACAGGGGATAGCCCGCCCCTTCCTCCCTGCTTTCCTTGTCTTCAGAGCTTGTCACCGTCTGACTTACTGCACACTGGGTGGGTGATTGGTCTCCGTCTCCCCCACTGGCGTGCTGTCTCCCCGAGCGCCTGGACTCCATCTGCTTTGTACTTCACGGTCTCCCAGCACCTGCGGCAGTGCATACAGGAGGGCTCAGTCACTGCATCCTGGAGCAACCGCCTCCCAGCCCTGGCCCCAGGGCCATGGCCACCTCCTGGTGCTGTTTCCCGTGCTTGGAACAGAATCCCACCCTCACTTGCTCTTTCCTTCCCAAGAACAGGTCGAGGTCTCTCGCCCTCCTTCCTGCCTCCCCCCTTCCCAGACCTAATCACACCCTACTCCGTGTGATCCTGGAATTTTTAAGCACACGCACTCTTGACTCCAAGATTAAACACCAGGCGTCCTCCATTCCAGCACAACCACAGATAATAGCCACTGTCCACCACCATGTGCCCAGGCCTCTGCTGACAGTGACCAAGGATGCAGAAGCAGAAGATGCACGCCCACGAGCGCTGGCAGTCTCCCTGGAGAGGGCACACTAACATGGGGACAGCATCCTAGCACAGCACGAGATGCGTGTCAGTGAGCGTAGCTAGGTGGCACCAACTTCCTGAAGCTCGGAGTGAGACACAGGGGTTGGGGGGAGGGATGGAGGGAAGATGGGATGGGAGGTGCCACTTTTGCCACCTGCAGACTTAACCCGAGTCCCAGAGCACACAACTGGTTCACAGCAGAGCTGGGCCTGGCTGGATCCATTGGGCTCCACGCCAGCGGTTTCTGAACTCAGAATGGCCCCCATTGGCCGAACCCTTTGGACAGAAGCAACTGACTCCCACCTCTCCACGAAATCCCAAGCTCCTGAACAACTTCCAGAGGCTACAGCACAACAGTGAGCAGACACGGAACTCACATGGGCCCTGCACATGACAGCGACATGGCCGAGACGCAGCCCCAGCCGCTGGCTCACAGGAGCGAGGGCCGCCAGCCTCCACATGCCCAGGGCACCTCCTCCTAACCCTGGTCCAGAGCTCAGGGTCCCTCTCCCTAAAGCCCACCTGAGACCTGGAGCAGCCTTCTGCCTGGATGACTGCTTCCCCTAGTGGCTGCGAGTGATCAGCAATACTTATTATAAGATTATAGGAAAATTTAAACAGAAAATAGAATAGAAAGACAAACTGCTCTTACTCCCAACCCGCCCCCTAAGGTACCTTTTCATTTATCCACGTGGGACCCCTTCTTCTCTATCCATACGTACACATTTTTATGACAGCGTAACCACAGTGTACCATAATTTTACATTGTGCCATTTTACCGTTTTCCTGTAAACAGCTTTCCTTGTGTTTAAATGTGATCTGAGTATTTCTCATCTAGAGTGACTGGTTAGCACTCCATTAATAACCAGCTCTCTGAGAGGGCACCCCGCTCCCTCAGCCACCACCAGTGCCATCCACTACTTTCCCATCAGCTCCACTACGGAGCCCTCAGGAACAAGGTCAGGCCTTACTCAGAGCTCATCAAGCATTTTCTGTAAAGACAGAGATAGAAAATACAGACCGCAGCAGCTATTCTAGTCTCTTATCCATGGTGAAGGCAGCCACAGACCATACGTAAACAAACAAGTGTGGCTGCGCCCCAACGAAGCTATTTATGGGCCTCGAAATTTGAATTTCATAGAATCTTCATGCAACACGAAATGTTCTTTTGATTTTTTTTTTCTTTCTTTTTTTTTTTTGTTTTTAGAGACAGAGTCTCGTTCTGTCGCCCAGGCTGGAGTGCAGTGGCGCAGTCTCAGCTCACTGCAAGCTCCACCTCCTGGGTTCAGGCCATTCTCCTGCCTCAGCCTCCTGAGTAGCTGGGACTACAGGTGCCCACCACCATGCCCGGCTAATTTTTGTATTTTTAGTAGAGACGCGGTTTCACTGTGTTAGCTAGGATGGTCTCGATCTCCTGACCTCGTGCACCGCCCACCTCAGCCTCCCAAAGTGCTGGGATTACAGGCGTGAGCCACCGCACCTGGCCGTTCTTTTGATTTTTAAAACACATTCCTAGCTCCTGGTATGTACAATACCAGGCAGCGAACCAGATCCGACCCACAGGCTGTTTCCTGACCCCTGCTCCATTAACATTGGAGGATTCAGGGGTGGAGGAAGGAAAGTCCTAGAAAGGAGTGAAGGAAGAGGGTGGAAGCTGAGGAAGCAAAGGCCCAACAGACCACTCTCTGTGTTCCAGAAAGTTCTAGGACTTGCTTCCACTTCCCAAGGAGCCTGGGACAATCCAGCTCTCTGAAACTCCCTGAACAGAACAAAACCGAAGGCTGAGACCATAGAGATGGCTCAGCACCTCATTTTCCTGATGGAGGGGAAGGGTCACCAAGAGAGATGGGGAAGAGCAGACCCCAAATTCACTATCCCCTCATGTGCCCCCACCAAGGTGGTGATTCCAGCCTTTGACACCCCCACTTCGAGTCAGCTTGTCACCAGCTCACAGTGGCAAAAGTCCCCTTCCAGACAATGCCCCACAAATCTTTTTAATGCTAAGTGGCCTAAAATGCCAGGAAAGATCCTTCTGAAATGTAAATCAAACTACTCTCTGCGAGGCAGACCCATCCTCTGCTGCCCCTGGCATTCTAAATGATCTCTTAGAAATAAGAGCCAGTGTGCCTTTGCCAATAATAACTTCTACTTTAGAAGTGCCAGATCAAACCCAGAGAAAGTGGCTCAGTGGCTGCCCAGGGCTGAGGCAGTAGACGGGAGACAGCGAGTGACTAAAGGACACAAGCTCTCTTTTTGGGGTGGGCAAGATATTCAACTGTGGGGATGAGTGCCCATACCTGTGACCTCTGAACCATACCCTTTATTTTTTTTGAATCAGAGTCTCGCTCTGTCACCCAGTCTGGAGTGCAATGGCGCAATCTCTACTCACTACAACCGCCGCCTCCCGGGCTCAGGCAATTCTCCTGCCTCAGTCTCCCAAGTAGCTGGGATTACAGGTGCCCACCACTACGTCCGGCTAATTTTCGTATTCTTAGTAGAGACGGGGTTTCACCACGTTGGCCAGGCTGGTCTCAAATTCCTGACCTCAAATGATCTGCCCTCCTTGGCCTCCCAAAGTGTTGGGATTACAGGCATGAGCCACCACACCTGGCCAAGAGCCATCCATACCCTTTAGATGGGCAAACCGAATGGTATGTGAAAAAGTTGCTTATGAAAGCATGCCAGGCGCTTCACTCATCTAAAATCTCACAAGCCTGTTGAACTAGGATTACAAATCCTAGTTCACGATGTGGAAACTGAGGCTGGAAGCAGTGATGTGACGTCCCCAACTGTTTCATAAGCAGTGAGACTGGCTCCAAGGGTAGTCAGTTTTTCAAAAGGGAGGTGACAGGCGGGGTGGCCTGTAATCCCAAAATTTTGGGAGACTGATACGGGCAGATCACTTGAGGTCGGGAGTTCGAGACCAGCCCAGCCAACATGGTGAAACCCTGTCTCTACTAAAAATAAAAAATTAACTGGGCATGGTGGCACATGCCTGTAATCCCAGCTACTCAGGAGGCTGAGGCAGGAGAATCACTTGAACCTGGGAGGCAGAGGTTGCGGAGAGCTGAGATTGTGCCATTGCACTCCAGCCTGGGCAACAAAGGCGAAACTCCATCTCAAAAAAGAAAAGAAAAAATTAGGGTGTGGTGGCAGGAGTCTGTAATCCCAGCTGCTCAGGAGGCTGAGGCACGAGAATCACTTGAACCCAGGAGGCAGAGGTTGCAGTGAGCCAAGATCACGTCACTGCACTCCAACCTGGGTGTAGCAGCGAGACTCCATCTCAAAAACAAAACAAAACAAAGAGGGAGGTGATGGTTCCTAAAGTCAGCCCTTTGCTGCAACGGCCCCTGCACTAACAGGACCTGGAAGTGCCCTTCAGTACTACTGGGACCCACATCAGTCCAGGGGAAGGCCAGAGCAGCTGAAGGACCTATTCCCAGCCTTCCAAAGCAAATCCCTTCCCATCTTGTCCTGGCACCCCTTCTGGAGGAGAGGCTGGATCCCCTGAAGTAGAGGAGAGGGAACACTCAGGCTCAGGGAAAACCTCACCCAGGGAGCTGCTGCCCCGGGGCTTTCTGGAAACTGAGACCTCCCTGTTTTCTACCTCCAAGGGAAGCTACTGCTTCCCACTCACTCCATTCCTAAGCATGGGGCTCCATTTGGGCATGTGAGTACCTGTCCCTGGACTTGCCTTTGTGGCCATAAGCTACCTTTCTAGCATGGCACTCAGAGCGTCCCAGGTAGAAGCAAACTGAAAGTGGCCCTCACTCGTGATTCAGACAGTAAGAGAGCCCCTAGTCCCATCTGGACAGGATCCCCACAGCCACAGTGACAAGAGGCAAAGCAGAGCTCACCCTCCCCCACTACCACAGTGCAATGACCAGAGAGGAAGGGCAGGATGAGGGTAGGCATGACCAAACCCTTCCACGTGGCTTACTGGCCAGCTGGTGGTTTCAGGAGCCATTCCTTGGGCAGACCAGCATGGGGCTGGCAGGTGCCTGCTCTCCCATCAAGAGGGGCACATGCAGTGAGGGGACCAATGTAGACAGGTTCGAGTTCGGGTCAACCACTGTTTTTTGTGCAGGCCAGTCCTCTGTGAGGCACATGGCCTCCCTGAGCCTCCCAGCCATATCTGTAAAATGGGGTAGTCATCTCTGCCCCATGGTGACTGTGCAGATCAACTGAATTCTGTTGGGGTGGAACTGACTGCATGTGGCAGGAAAATCAATGCTACCCTATCAGGAATGTATTGACTTACTTCTGTGAAACATCTGGGATGTGGACTTCAGGATTTGCTAGACTCAGAAAATGAATGTCATGAGGCTTCAGGTCTACCCTCATGGGTTCAACAGCCCCAAATCCCTGGCCTCCCTTCTATGCCCCCCACCCCCAAAGTAAAAGCCTTAAAGTGTGGCTCATGGGGTTCTGGTTGTACGGAGACCAGAATCCCAGGGGCTACAGCCAGGGCATTTGTTTTTAAGAATGGGTCTTGCTCTGTTGCCCAGGCGAGAGTGCAGTGGTGCAAGCATGGCTCACTGCAGCCTTGGTGTCCTGGATTCCAGTGATCCTCCTGCCTCAGCCTCTTAAGTAGCTGGGACTTGCAGATGCATGTCACCACACATGGCTAATTTTTTTTTTTTTTTTTTTTTTTTTTTTTTTTTTTTTTGAGATGGAGTCTCACTCTGTCGCCCATTCTGGAGTGCAGTGGTGCAATCTCGGCTCACTGCAAGCTCTGCCTCCTGGGTTCACGCCATTCTCCTGCCTCAGCCTCCCGAGTAGCTGGGACTACAGGCGCCCGCCACCATGCCTGGCTAATTTTTTTGTATTTTTAGCAGAGATGGGGTTTCACCGTGTTAACCAGGATGGTCTCGATCTCCTGACCTCGTGATCCGCCCATCTCGGCCTCCCAAAGTGCTGGGATTACAGGCGTGAGCCACCGCGCCTGGCCCACATGGCTAATTTTTAAAAATTTCTCTATGGAGATAAGGTCTCCTTATGTTGCCTAGGCTGGTCTTGAAATCCTGGCCTCAAGCAAGGGATTCCCGCCTTGGCCTCCCAGTGTTGACATGACAGGCACTAGCCACCACACCCGTACCTCTGATAAAGGGCAACAGGGGGTCAAGCAGTGGCCTCTAGGCAAGAGCGTCCCGTTTCAAGGTCACATCCACACCTGACAAAGATTCCATCTTGCCAAAGCTTGGAAGGACAGCACCCTACATGGCGGAGGCCCACCCACACCCAGGAAGGTTCAGCCTGCCCCAGACTAGGAGGCCCCAGCATCTCCATCGCAGTATGTGCTGCAAACCTGTCTTGTCTTTTCACCTGGTATCATCTGGGCCTCAACCCCTCTGCCCTTTGCTGAGATTCCAGTGTGGCCACGTTGCATAATCCAAACCATCCACTTGTGAGCAGTCATTTGACCACACCCTACCCCATCCAGGCTTGCCCCAGCCCTGCACTTTGGTGGTGCTGTCTGGACACAGGAAGACGGAACATCTCACATCTGGTAGGAATGTGAGCTCTCAAGCAATTGCCAGCAGAGCCATGAAGATTCTCGGCAATTGGCATAAAAGCAAACCCAGGGACCGTGTGTAGGGCCAGAGGACGATGAATAAAAAACACATGACTAAAGAGAATATGGCAGCACCAAGACAATACCCCACTTCATCACTCTGAGCCTGAGCCCAGGACTCGTCAGTCCCTGGGGAGGCAGGGCTGAGGTCACACCCAAACACTGCAGAGACCATGGTGCTTGGTGCAGTTGTTACCATCGTGTGTTCCCAGAGGAACAGTCATTCTTTAAGCCAATACATTCTCTCTCTAAGGGGCTTTTTGCTTTAAAGTCTTTTTCCTGTAGTAATTGTTTACACTCTTAAGTGTTTAGTTTGGCAATTGTTTACAGCTAGAATCTGAGCCTGAAGAGTTTTAACTTTTAGTTTATTTACATCTACTGTGCTTTTATTTCTACCATTTTATTTTGTGCTTTCCATTGACTTGTTCTCTGCTGCACCCCCAACCCTTTCCGCCTTCTACTAAACCCATCAAGCTTTAACCCCCCTGCAACACATCCCACACCCACATACATGCCACTCCCTGACCAGGGCCCCCACTTTGGAATGCCTCCAGTGGTCACCTTTAAACTTTAAACCGTGTATCTCCAAAGCCTAATAGTACAAAGACCTTAGTATTCGTTATCCCTCTGCAGTGTCCATTATTCTAGTTCCATTTGAGTTTGGACTCACTGTTGCTCAGGCTGGACTCAAGTGATGCTCCCACCTCAGCCTCGTGAGTAGCTGGGATCACAGGCATGCACCATGATACCCAGCTTCCTTTTGATTCTATCAATTCACTGTGGACCAACCAATTTCTCTGCTCATCACCATCCTTTCTTTTGGCTCAATTCCTTAGGAATTATTTTGGTTTGGGGATGTGAATGGTAAAACCTTGGCATGAGAATGTATCTTACTTCTTTCTGAATAATTTCATCCAATGATTCCCTCAGCATTGAAGATATGATTTCATAATCTTTTGGCTTCTGTTGAAACCTTCGTTTAATGATTGTTCTTTCTGTTCATGTTCTGCAGCTTCATTCAAATGAGCCTAGGAATGAATGCGTCTTTGCTTCTCATGTGTGATTCCTAGTGGACTTCTTGCTCTCAAGGATGAGTCCCTTCTGTAAAGTCACCAGTCATTACCTCCTCAAACACTGCCTGTCCACTCTCTCCATGCTTTCTTTCATCTACTTTAGAATAATTCCCTTAGATACGTCCCTTCCAACTCACAAGTCCCCTCTTCAGCTATGTCTAATCTTACTAAGCTGTGTTGAAACAGCTCTAAGAGCCTGAACTCTAGTAGTTATGCTGTATCCCATTCTACCTGAATCCAAAAATCTATTTCTTCACCATACCGTGTTTTTTTTTTTCCTTTTATCTGTTGTGTTATCTGAGTTTCTAATTTAGGATTGTGAACCCCACCTGTGAGAATCCTGTGCAACCAGGATAGGGATCAATACTGGGGATTAATGTATCTTCGAGTAGTTCCTAGACCACAAACTTGTGTGAAGGTTTTTAAGAATCCAGAAGGATTAAAACTTTCATCCTCCCCACTGTGCCAATGGGGTTTGTCTAGTTCCTGACACTGGGGCCTCTAGCTTTATGCCGAAGTTTTGGTCCCAAAACTCCCCTGGTTTAGATCAACTTCTCCCTCCAAATCCAATTGCACATCAGCCCCTGCCTGTTTAATTTCTTTTTTTTTTTTTTTTTTT
>NC_045448.1:9892021-9910152 GCF_002776525.5 Piliocolobus tephrosceles | reverse complement strand
TTTTTTTTTTTTTTTTTTTTTTTGAGACGGAGTCTGGCTCTGCCGCCCAGGCTGGAGTGCAGTGGCCAGATCTCAGCTCACTGCAAGCTCCGCCTCCTAGGTTTATGCCATTCTCCTGCCTCAGCCTCCCGAGTAGCTGGGACTACAGGCACCCGCCAAATCGCCCGGCTAGTTTTTTGTATTTTTTAGTAGAGACGGGGTTTCACCGTGTTAGCCAGGATGGTCTCAATCTCATGACCTCGTGATCCGCCCGTCTCGGCCTCCCAAAGTGCTGGGATTACAGGCTTGAGCCACCGCGTCCGGCCGCCTGTTTAATTTCTCTAAGGGACTAACAACCACTCTGAAGGTTGCTACAAGCTCCGGGGCCTCCATGGTCACTTTTTGTTCCCAAAAGAGGTCATTGTCCTTTCCCAGGAGGTGATTACCTATTTACCGTTTTTTGTTTTGGTTTGGTTTGGTTTTTTTTTTTTTTTTTTTTTGAGACGGAGTTTCACTCTTGTCACCCAGACTGGAATGCAATCTCAGCTCACTGCAACCTCCGCTTTCCAGGTTCAAGCGATTCTTCCGCCTCAACCTCTGGAGTAGATGGGATTACAGGCACACACCACCATGCCTGGCTAATTTTTGTATTTTTAGTAGAGATGGGATCTCACCATGTTGGCCAGGCTAGTCTCAAACTCCTGACCTCAGGTGATCCACCTGCCTCAGCCTCCCAAAGTGTTGGGATTACAGGCGTGAGCTACCATGCCTGGCCCACCTATTCAACTTTTTACTGTGCTATTTATCATGGGCAGGTGTTTGAAGCAGGAGTTTGGTTCCTTAGTCCACCATCTTGCTGGAGCCACTCGTCTCTAGAGCCAAGGCTAAGGTGAACATGACTACTGAACCTTAAGCAGTAATGGGTTTAGCTATTCTCATGATTTAAAACAAAAAAAAAAAATCCTGATGTGACATATTCCCTCCAGGGAATGGCAGGGAGACACCACTGATGTGTTCCCTTCTGTGTCCAGACAGACACCAGGAGGGTAGCCCCTCTACACTCGGGGACTGTTGGAAGAGGCCAGGCCACGCAGTCCAGTTGCAGCCACTCACAGATGAGGGGCTGGGCCTGTGCCTGTCTTGCTAAGAGAAGTTAAACTATTATCAGGATCTCCAGACCAACACTGGCAGGGCCACTGATCCTCAAAATACAGCCAGTTAGCTCCCTGGCCAGGTGACAGTTAAGAACACCCATCTGGTTCCTCCTTTGCAGGACAAGATCCTCAGGTCAGAGGCCACAGCAGTACCAGGCAAAGGGAGGTTTTTGCAGGTCTGCTCTTAGCAGCCAGGCCTGGCCACTGCAGCTGGGCAGGGCCCTGAATGTGCACACGCAATGAAGTGTAACTCTTACGCAGCATGTCTAGAACACACCAGAAAACACACCTGGATAATGCTAAAGCTCAGCAGGGCTGCCTTTTCCACAAGTGAGATCCAGCCTGTAGTAGCTTTTAAAAGCCCCCATGTGATTACAATTCACACCCGGGACTGAAGTCCACTGGTTTGAACTTTATGTTAGGAGTCTATCCCACCCAATCTCAAATGTCTGAGATCTCCCATTAAGATTACAGGGTCCCTGGTTTACCCCCAGACTGATTCAGTAGGTCTGGGGGTGAGGCCAGGGAGGATGTACCTAATGAGTACCCAGGGCAATTGACTCGGCAGCCTGCCCACTCAACTCTCTGCAGGCCCTCCTCGGGCAGCATGGGAGACACGCTCTATAGAGCATGGCAGCTGGCATGGGGCCGGGGGGAGCAGAACAGGACTGTAGGCCACCCACAGGGAGGCTGTCCCAGTAGCTGGTCATCTTCTTGAAGCCTGGCTGCCCTGAACTTCTACAATAGGCCTGGTGCCAACCTGACATTACAAATCAAATGACCTTCACTGAACGCTTTTAGATGTAAAGGCAAAGCTCTCTACTAGGTTCCTCTGGGAGACAGAACACAGTTTTATCCAAGATACCATCCACCCCAAAATACTTCAGTTCCAATTAGTTTATTTCCCCATGTACCAGTCACTTAAATACCTGATCCTTGGAGGCCCTATGCTTAGAAATATAGAGACAGATAAAAACCTGTGACCTCAAAGACAACTTTCTCTTACGAGCAGCATGGGAAGGAATCTTCCTGAGAACACAGGAATTGGAAGCAGCACAACCTCAAACACTGGTCCCAGTCTCCACCAGGGAAACACCATCTCCCCGCCGAGGCCTCTCCCAATCACTCCCACCCACCTTAGAATTCCCTGCTGCCCCCACCACTGCCCAGCACTTCCGATCTACTCATCTGTCAGTTTTCCTCTCTAGGAGTAAACCCAAGCTCCAGAGGGAGGGGCCTCCCACCTGGCTCAGTGCCCCATCTTCCTGAATTAACATGCGGGTAGAAAACGGCACCTGACAAGAGAACTGCTCTCTTCTCACTGAATGGCAGTGGCATGAGGTACAAGGAATAATAATTGGTTCGTTTGGGGATGGATGGGTGTCATGAATTCTAAAAGGCTTTATCAAAGTGGGTGGGATTCCGACTCAAGAAAGGGCCTTCATAGACAGAGGGACCAGTCGAAACCTGTGCTGGAGTCCACACAGGTCAGGTCAGATGAGGGACAGCAAAGCAAAACTCCAGCTGGGAAGACCTCTAGCCCCACCTGTTTTGCAAATGGGAAAAGAGGCCCAGGAGTGGCTCCCCCACAGTTGAGAAGTTAACTCAGCCCCGACTTCACAAACCCCACATGCAGTATGGTAGTTAATATTTTTGGGCACCACCTTTCGGTTGTACCTGTCTCCTATGCACCTTATGCCAGAATAGGCACAAGGCAAGTCTCTTGCCCAGAACTAGTGGAAAGCAAATGAATTCGTTAGCCTTTACAAAAAATACTTTTTTTTTTTTTTAGACAGTCTCACTCTGTTGCCCAGGCTGAAGTGCAGTGGTATAATCTCAGCTCACTGCAACCTCTGCCTCCCGGGTTCAAGCGATTCTCCTGCCTCAGCCTCCCGAGTAGCTGGGATTACAGGCACGTACCACCATGCCTGGCTAATTTTTGCATTTTTAGTAGAGATGGGGTTTCACCATGTTGGCCAGGCTGATCTCGAACTCCTGACCTCAGGTGATCCACCTGCCTCAGTCTCCCAAAGTGCTGGGATTACAGCCATGCCTGGCCAAAAAATATTTCTCTTCCTGAATTAAAATGCAAATTTTACCAATCAAGAAACTGACATAAGAACAGTTTTATTTTAATCACTTAACACTTGTGCATTATTCAATTTTGAGACTGAAATACTTGTTTCCCTTTCAACTGATTAGGAAATGGTCTGAGCTGGCAGAAGTTAATCCTCACATTATTCAGCTAACGAGACACAGAATCCTAAAACCCGATTCCAACTTCCGCCTGAACCTCACAATGCAAAGCAAAGCCTTTCATTTTAATGTTGTACAAATATAAGGACAATGTAATCTGGATTAACTTTAGATAATAACTTAAGATAGGAAAATGTATCATATTACAGAGATTTAAAAATTGACTATACAATAAATGAAGAAGAAAACTAACAATAGAACAGGACAATGTTCAAATAGCGAATACAATGAACAAATGGGGCCAAAAGATCAACATTTATCTCTCATCATCTTTCTTGCAATGTCTCAGCTTTCTTCTCCCAAACATAAAGGCAGATTAATTCAAAGTAGCCCTATTAAGAATATTTGTTTATCATGCCTGTAATCCCAGCACTTTGGGAGGCCCAGGTGGGTGATCACCTGAGGTCAGGAGTTCAAGACCAGCCTGACCAATACGGGTGAAACTCCGTCTCTACTAAAAATACAAAAATTAGCACATACCTGCAGTTCCAGCTACTCAGGAGGCTGAGACAGGAGAATTGCTTGAACCCAGGAGGCGGAGGTTGCAGTGAGCCGAAATCACGCTACTGCACTCCAGCCTGGGCAACAGAGCGAGACTCCATCTCAAAAAAAAAAAGACATAGTAAATATAAATGAATTAACTCACACAACCTACTTACACACAAACAAAACTAGAATAAACAACAACTTGTAGGAACCACCTCTAGTTGATTTCACCACTTAACAGGGGCAAGATCTTAGGTGGGTCACTTTGTTTAAGGATGACTTGAAATTTTACAGTACTACCTTAGATCCCACATATGAAAACTCTTCAAGAATTTTTTATCAACTAGAAGTTGAGAAAAATACAGTGAGAAATAAAATGAAATGGCTTCTCACACATATGAAGGCCCAGATCATGCCTAAATTTCTAATGATTTAACTTAAGGAGCTCCTTGTCCTGAAAGATTCCTTTAACCCACAACACTACTCAGATGGGGCAGAGAATCCCAGGACACTACCCAAGCCACAGGATAAGAACACAACCTGTCTTCTATCTGGCACCAACAGACTAATATCTAGCTATACATGGGACCGACTTTAAAGTTGGTTAACGAGTATTGCAATCCATTAAAATAAAACTTAGAAATTACATGCTTAGTCTACACAAGTTTAACTTAGTCACTTAGTGAACTGTGAATTGGCTCCCATTAGTGGTCAGAATGCTTTGTACTTGGTGTAGAAACCAAATAAATCAAGCTATTATTATCTTGTGAGTACAAACAATGTTTATTTGTTTGTAAAGTGCCAGTTTTATATTTAAGTAAACATTAAAATCTGCGTTGAAGCAGTGAGGCTGCATCTTTCAATTGCCTGTGCTGGTTAAAAGACTGTTTAATCCTGCTGTGCCAAGCTCACTAAAGGGTCACCCCTCACTTTAAAGCCAAGACTGCCATTGTTACTGCTATGGTAAGTCACAGCCAGCCAGGCCTGCTGGCAAAAGGTGATACTACCAGCACTATAAACAAACAGGACTGGTTGTGAGGTAGCTACACAGTTTTAAAGATGCTGTTAATGAACATTATGGGCAATTCACGGTGGGGCTAGTTGGTAACACTTCAGCTGATTTTCTTTATGAGACGGAAAAAAAAATCAGCAAAATAAGGGCATATCTTCAGTTCATTTAGAAGTCAGCATCCAAGGTAAAAGAATTCTCTGTTGGACTTGACATCACTCCCATCCTCTGATACTCGCCTACTCTCTTCTCAAAGAAGTTAGTCTTTCCTTCCAGTGAAATATTCTCCATAAAGTCAAATGGGTTCTCTACTCTGAAAACCTGAAAAGGTTCACATCAAGATATAAATACAGAGCACCAGTTTCAAAACAAGCAGAAGGCTATGTAAACAATACTTTACCTTGCTAAAACCCAGTTCCAGCATAAGTCTGTCTGCCACAAACTCAATGTATTGCTTCATTAGAGTGCAATTCATCCCAATGAGCTTTACAGGCAAGGCCTCGGTGAGGAACTCCTAGGAACCAAAATACAGCTTCTGAATACAACTAAAGCACAGGCATTTTCTAGCAAGCCTGAGTGACCCATTTCATCACCCACTTACCTGTTCTATCCAAACAGCATTGATAATTATTTCTCTTACTCTCTCCTCTGATGGTTTGTGTACCAGGTGTTTGAACATCAGGCAAGCAAAATCACAGTGTAAACCCTAGAAAAAAAAAGTTCAAGATCACTAAAGCCAGAAGACTTCTGTCACTAACATGGAATATGAAATTACTTTATCCTTTTCTGCATTCTCCTTATCCAACATGCTCAGCCATACTGAGAGCACTTGAACTCTCAAAGGGAAGATGACTTCAACTACCGACTTCTCTGCTGATGTCACCGAGGCAAGCTCAGTCCCATTCAAGGGCCTCAAAGCTGCCACCTAGATGAAGACAGGCAAGGTCTATTTCTTGCTCTGCTGTGTGGTGGCAAAGGAGGAGTCAGAGCTTCACTCAAAGTGTTCTTTCTATAGCCATGAGTGCTAATTTTGCCACTACTTCAGCAGGAAAGGTAAAACTCAGTAATAAGGCTAGTTTTTAGATGCTCAGGAAATTTGTATGCAATTTCAAGCAAATCAGGTTTGCAAGTGAGTGCATTAAACACCAAGCTTCACAGCTTACCTCCTAATCCAATAAGGAAGGTCCTCCTACAAGGTAACCAAGTTTGATTTGCCTACTGGGCTCCAAGTAAGATGGAGTTCATGCTCCTGGCTTTTCAAATGTGACTTTATCAAAGACATACACTAGACCAAAATGTATACTCATTTCACCGAGATGCTTATTAACATTGAAGTTGAAGGGCAATTTCTAGATCAAACAGAAAAAACATAATGGCTACCATGAACATTTTTTTGGGGGGACAGAGTCTCGTTCTGTCACCCAGGCTGGAGTGCAGCGGTGCAATCTCGGCTCACTGCAACCTCCGTCTCCCAGGTTCAGGCGATTCTCCTACCTCAGCCTCCCAAGTAGCTGGGACTACAGGCACATGCCACCACACCTGGCTAATTTTTTGTGTTTTTAGTAGAGACGGGGTTAGCCAGGATGGTCTCCATCTCCTGACCTCGTGATCCACCCGCCTCAGCCGCCCAAAGTGCCGGGATTACAGGCATCAGCCACCACGCCTGGCTTTACTATGAACATTTTTACGGAAAAGGGGATTACATATAATACCAGGCAAAAATAATAAAACGTCCCTTAAAATCCCAATCCCATCAATAACTTGTAGTTTTGGCTGGGCATGGTGGCTCATGCCTGTAACCCCAGCCCTCTGGGAGGCCGAGGCGGGCAGATCATCTGAGGTCAGTTCAACCCCAGCCTGGCAAACATGGTGAAACTCCGTCTCTACAAAACTACAAAAATTAGCCAGGTGTGGTGGCGGGCGCCTACAATCCCAGCTACATGGGAGGCTGAGGCGGGATAATCACTTGAATCTGGGAGGCAGAGGTTGCAGTGAGCCAAGATCATGCCATTGCACTCCAGCCTGGAGCGACAGAGCAAGATTCCATCCCCTCAAAAAACAAAGAACTTGTAGTTTTATGCATTCAAAGCCTATGGGGCAATATATGTGTACTAATGTATTACGACATGTTGAGAATGCAAGTAAAATAGTTTCAGTAAATGAAAGTATTTCCTTCTTTTGTCAAGTGTGTGTATGGTTGAAGTCACACATTAAATGTGGATATATGCTGTCTAGTACCCCAGGTCCCCATCAGTGAACACAAGAGCATGCCCGAGTTGTGTTTGGGGTTTAGGTCACTCTATTATTTGATTTAGATTCACCTCATCTCTGCTGATAAGTTCATTGGAAAATGTGAGGCCAGGCATCAGTCCTCGTTTCTTGAGCCAGAATATCGATGCAAAAGAACCAGAAAAGAAGATGCCTTCCACTGCAGCAAAGGCTACGACACGTTCACCTATTTAAGAGTTAACACCAAAATGATTCTCGTGAGTTGCTATTCAAGGGCCAACAATCCAATATCATTACTTGGAAAATGAAGCTCAGGTTTAAGTAGGGGCAAAGGTCTCCTTACCATAGGTAGCCTCTTTGTCCCCAATCCAGCGCAAGGCCCAATCTGCCTTCTTCTTGACACAAGGCATCGTTTCAATGGCATTGAAGAGAAATTCCCTAGTAGGCACATTCAGCATCAACAATTGAAGCATTACAGTAAAAGACCCCTGATTACCAACTGCTAGATAAGAGCTCTGGGACAAAGGCCAAATTCAAGTATTTGCCAATCCTCTTCCTAAAGGAAGAACTCACACCGAAATATTATATTTTTACTGGTCAGTTTTTCCCTCCAGTGTTTTAAAAAATCTCAACATTTGATTTACATTAATACAAGTTTGGGTATTCTGTAGTTCATATTGAGCTTCAGGGTCTACAAACTGTAAAACATGGTCCAGTACAGCAGGGACATTTGTTGCCTTTAAAATTATTTCAAGTCCAGATCATTGTTCAATTTGAAGAATCATAGAATTTGATTTTGAAGAACCATAAAATCCTAACTGCTATGCTATTATCAGACTATCACTGGGGGCATTATTTGGCCCCAGTTGCCACCATCTATATCATAAAATAATTAAGCCAATAAACTAAGAATGCTTCCTACTAGAACTCTGTGCTACACAGTCGATCCCAGGTCGGGAAAGCAAATCCATGGGTACTACAGTTAACTGGTCTCCCTTACCACCCTCCTCTAACTCCCTTTATTCTGGTGCCCACCGTGAGAGGCTACTGATTTCCCAGCCTGTTCCTACCCAGATGACCTTGTGTTCTGAATCTGAAGCCAAGGTCAACAGACATTGGGCAGCGTTCATTTTTTTTTTTTTTTTTTTTTAAAGAGATGAGGGTCTCACTCTGTCGCCCAGGCTAGAGTGCAGCGAGATGATCACAGCTCATGGTAAAACCAAACTCCTAGGCTCAAGCCATCCTTCTGCCTCAACCTGCCAAGTAGCTGGTGGGCCTACCAGCTTACACTACCACACCCAGCTGCCTTTCATTCTTTCCATCTCACTGTCCTGTTTGAGACCTGGGTCTGCCTCTCCCTTGATTTTGAGGCTTCCCCAGCAGACCTTCTTGATCCCAACCATTCCCCTTTTGGTCATTTGCCCCCAATTGTATCCCTAATCTTTGCCTTCTTTTCTCAATTTCCACCTATAAACATGTTCAAATCTCTTCACCCGCAATGAGTTTCCTCAGTCCTTTCAAGTTACTTTTCCTCTTCATGTACTTCAAAGTCTACAATAACTACTTTAGGTTGCAGCTTCACCACTTCCACTCCATACAGGGTTCCAGTCCCTAAAGCTGACCTTTGTATCTAGACTACTCCAACAGCCCATTTCTAATCCCCCACCTCCAATCTCCAAAACAAAACAGACCTTAAGCTACCTTTATTCAGCCAAACTGCTGCATGCCTAAATCAATCTCAGGGTTCACTGCTGCCGCTGCCTTGGGTAACTCCTGCTAAGTCTTATTTGCCTGTACCGTACTGCAGCTTCCTTAGGAGACAAGTCCGCCCCGTCCTTCAGCCCACCGCAGCCCCACATTCTAGCCTCTCAACACATTTACCAAATGAGCAAAGATGGTCAGACATAGGTTTTAGTTTGTCTTACCCAACATCTGGGAATTTTTTCAAAAGAAGGCTTTAGATTGGTAGACATCCAACTCTAAAAGTGGAGTACCTTCACAACTGTAAGTGAATAATAAAGTGAATTTAGGCCCCTTGCTAAGAGCAGACATGACCACGGGTGCTGGGAATGTCTATGACTGTCTGCTTAGTCATTCTGGAGTCATTTTTATCCCTACATGAACTAAAAATTTGTAATATCAAAAACAAAAAACAAAAAACAAAAATAAAAGAGAGAATAAAAAAAAAATTTGTAATATCAACAATTAATGAGTCCTAAAAATCTTGGCATACCACTTGAATACTCACCTTTCTTTGGGATCTTTTATGTAAGTGTCAATAAGAAGACTATACATTTCAGAATGTATGTTTTCCATGGCAATCTGGAAGCCATAGAAACAGCGGGCTTCTGTAATCTGAACTTCTTGGCTAAATCGCTCCACCTAGTGGCGAAACACATCAAAGTTAAGCTTGAGAAAAAACTAACAGCAGCAATGCTCAACAGATACTGGTAGCATCGCACTCTTTGTACCATTATAAGGTTTATTTCTATATATATTTCATCCAATTCGTCACAGTTCTGTGATATTTTGTATCATACACTCAACTTACAGATCAGGAAATAGATGCATATAAAATAAGATTTCTGTGAGTGCTCGATGATTTCCTGATTTATGTCAAGAAAGATCCATTCCCAAGAGATACAACCAAATTATGATTAAAACAGCAAAGCCACAAAAAGGAGGGAGCAGAGCCGGGCGTGGTGGCTCACGCCTGTAATCCCAGCACTTTAGGAGGCCAAGGTGGGCAGATCACCTGAGCTCATCAGTTCGAGACCAGCCTGGCCAACATGGTGAAACCCTGTCTCTACTAAAAATACAGAAATTAGCCGGCAGGTGGCGCACGTCTGTAATCCCAGCTACTCATGAGGCTGAGGAGAATCGCTTGAACCTAGGAGGCAGAGGTTGCAGTGAGCCAAGATCGCACCACTGCACTCCAGCCTGGGCCAGAGTGAGACTGTCTCCAAAAAAAAAAAAAAAAAAAAAAAAGGAGGGAGCAGATATGGTGGCCACAAGGAGTCCCTCTATTGCCTATTGCTACCACTTAATATTGTCTCAGCTTCTCTAGAGTCAGGAAAATACCATAAGAAAAGAACTGCAAAGTGTTACAAAACAGGAAATGCCATGTAATATAAAACCCAGCTTACAGACACAGAGGCACTCAGCATGGAAAAACGGAAAAACGTACAAGACGAGGAGGGCGAACTAGTTCGACCTCAGATCGTCAATGTCAAATGAAAGACACCTGGGAAACTCACCAAGTTTTCATTTACTATGCCATCGCTTGCTGCAAAGAAAGCCAGAACATGGGATATAAAGTATCTCTCCTCGGGCTTCAGGGATTCCCAGTGCTGAATGTCCTTGGACAGGTCCACCTGAGGTTCGGAAGTCACAATTTTAGCATAAAAGGAAGACAGCAAAGCTTGCAGGACTCACACTGAGCACTCTGAAACTTTAAGTGTGCTGGCACCACTATGCCCCACAGGTAGCCCCCCTTGCCAACGGGAACCTCCAAGTGCATTTATGTCTGAGTCGTCACGGTCCCCCCTGCAGGGGTCTTCTGGGGTCCTCCGATTACCTCCTCGGCGGTCCAGAAGGAAGCCTCCGCCTTCTTATACATCTGCCAGATATCATGGTACTCGATGGGGAAGATGACAAAGCGGCGGGGGTTTTCTCTCAGCAGCGGTTCATCCTCCACGCCGGCGGCAGCTGCTTTAGTTTTCTGTTGGGGGAGAAAATAAAACATTTAAGTGCGGGGCGAACCATATGAAACTAACGTTTCTCTGGACCAAGTCCGTTCCATGGGCGGCAATTTCATGGGGCCCGATGTCAAAACGTGGCTGTCCCGTCGCACTCCGTGGGTCGCAGCAGAGAAGCGCACGCCCAAACCGGGAAATGGGCAGAGGGGCACGGGAGGTCGCCCTGGGGAGGGGCCGCCTAGGCGGGAAAGGAGCCGGCGCGGGAGTGTGAACAGCTGAGGAGACAATGCGGCTTTGGCGCCAAGACGCCCAAGGCCGCCCCTGGCCCCTCTGCCCCACGCCCGTCACTCACCGGCTCCGCGGGCTCCTGGAAGATCCTCCTCGCGGTCTTGCTGGCCAGCACGCGGGTCCCGCTCAGGGATGGCGGCTGCAGGGAGACGTGTGTGAGTGGGGGGCGGCTTCGCCTTCCCCGCCTCCCTCTCCGGGCCGCAGCACCCTCCCCGCGCGCTCACCGTGTTCTCCTTGTCGACCAGGCTGAGCCCCTTCAGCGGCGAGAGCTGCAGCTGCTGCGGGTCCGTGATGGGCGCGAGCGGGATGCGGACGGAGAGCATAGTGGCGGCGCAGCGAAGGAGAGCTACAGGCCAGAACAGGACGGCTGGGACGAGAAGCACGGGCGACTCCTCGGTCCAGCAGCCTTTTAATCTCCCGTGCCGGCCCTTCCCATTCGCTTTGGCGCCCCGGCCCTTCCCATTGGCTGTGCCGTGCCCCCGACCCTTCCATTGGTTGCACCTTGATCCCACCCAGGCTGGCCGCGGGACAGCGCGCGATTTTCAAGCGCAGCGCGGGAGCCTCCGCCGGCGCCTTCCGGGGACCCCCGGGGACACCCCCGTGGACGCCCCCCGGGACCTCCCGGTTTCCCCCCACGCTCCGTCCGCTGGCTAGGTCGGGGGCGCCGCCGCCCGGGCCTCCACAGGTCCCACGGGACCAGGACCGCAGTCCCTGAGGGTCTCGGCGGCGTTGGCGCGCGCGGGCCCCTGTTCGCCCGGGAACCGTTTGGGATTGCGTGAGGCGCAGCGATTGGAGCCCGCGGGCGCGCCTCCCGAAAGCGCCTCCTCCCAGCCGCGCCGCCGCAGGGCAGGGAACTTAGCCAACGAGGTTGGTGCAAAGGCCTGGAAGACGCTCCTGGGTCGGGGGAGGCGTTGCTGCGACCCTTTCGATCCGTGTCCCTGGGGTGGGGGTGCAAGGGCCCCGAGCCCTGACATTTTGGCGGGGTGGTCGGCGAGGACCCTACAGCCTAAAAGTTTGGGCTGCTGAGCCCCGCGGCTCGTTTTGCTGTGACTGGGACATGCGACCAGGCTTCTTACAGATTCGGTGTCCCCCTAAGTAAAATGGGACTCGTCACCGCGTGGGGTGTTAATGTGGTGAGGAGAGCATTCGTTGAGATGACTCATGTAAAATGTGCAGTCCTTTGTAAACCTTCAAACTCCAGGACACGGAGAGAAGGCCCTTGTGCAATTTTCCACAGAAATCCTGTCTCCTGTCAGACCCCTGTCCCCTATTGTCACCCTTGCTTTAAGAATTGCAAACTGTGGGCGCGGTGGCTCACGCCTGTAGTCCCAGCACTTTGGGAGGCCGAGGCAGGAGGATTGTTTGAGGCCAAGAGCTGGAGACCAGCCTTGGCAACATAGTGAGACCCCGCCCCCATTAAAAAAAGAAAAGAAAAAACTTGTTTTAATTGCAAACTGAGCAAAAATTCCTGGGAGAAAGTTCACAGAATGATTTTAGAACTAGGATTTAATGTACTACTCATTGGGCATCAAATATGCTGAAGAGGAGTTTGAAACTCCACTGCGTAGAGACTGGAACTTAGCAACAGCTTTCATTTAATTGTCTATGTGGCTTTCTGATTTGCCAGGCCCTGGCAACGGCAAAATGCCAAAAATAAAGGACGAGAAAGAAACTTTAAGATCCAAGAAGAAATCATTAACCTGAGAAAGCTTCAACAGCTGCACTCAGGGCTGTTATTGAGAGACTCGGGACTTTTTACAAAGCCTTTTCTAGATACTTTATAGAGGGTGGGGTTGGACAGGTACCCTCCCCCATCTAGGTCTGTTTCTCTCACTTCTTAAAAGTACTACGGACTTGTATTCAAAGTATTCTCGTGTTGCAGGGATAAGTGACCATCACATTCCTTATACAAAGCCACAACCAAAACTTTGGTGTAGCATGATTTGTTTAAAGCAACTTGTCATTCATTGCCAGTTTCACCCCCAAACACACTAAAGCATCCATCTCCAGGAAATTGGTATTTTTATTGATTACTTTATGGCTGATAAAGCTATTATCTAACAAAATTATAATTTCTTGGTGTCATACTCACTCGGATTTCAATTTCCCATAATCAACGTCTAAAGCCCTGGTTTTGGTTGCCCTACGGCGCCATGTGCTTTTTTGCTCCTGTTAAACTCACTGTAACTGAAATAGCCAGAGGTGGCTTCACTTACAGTTTAGTTCCTGGCCACGTGATTAACATACCCGTTGTAGAAGGCGCGGAAAGATGCGTACGTGTTAGAGGCCAGGTGAAGTCGCCATCCTCCCCTCCCGCGCTGAACGTGAGTCATCTCGGCGAGGCCCTCCTCCCTCCAGGTCCGGCATCTTTGCCCCGCTGCGGAGGAGGTGGCGGCGCCCAGGGCCACGCGGCAATGCGGCAGGTTCCGCCTCTGGGGGGTTGGGCAAAGCAGCCACTCCCGGGAGGGCGCCCGCCGCAGGCGGCGGGCTGCTGCTAGCGCCGGGATTTACTCCTTTTTCCCTCGGTGCTCGTTTTTTTGGTTTTATTTAAGTGAACAGACAAGGGTCTCGCTTGTTTGCCCAGGCTGATCTCAAACTCCTCGCCTCAAGCGATCCTCCCTCCGCCTCCCTAAGTCCCGGAATTCCTGGCGGGAGCCACTTGAGCGCGCGTTTTGACATCTGCATCTACTCCACCATTGGTCTGCACGGGAGGCCCCGCCCCATTTCCCGGAAGGCTCCTCTGCACTCCCAGCCTCGGGTGCCCCGCCCCGTTTCCGCTGTTCCAACTCACACGCCAACAGCCGGGACAGGTTTGCAGGTCCCTGGACAAGGTTAGCGCGGCTTCCAAAAGGCTGTTCCTACCTGTCCACCATTAGGGTGGAAAAACCGCGGCCTGGGGAGCTCAGCACTCACTGTGTACCAGACGCCGTGCCGAAGGTGGTCATAATAATAATTACGGCTGCAGCACCCACAGCCTCTGGGCACCTGGATCATGTGAAGCTGTTTTTTTGTTTGTTTGTTTGTTTGTTTTGAGTTTTTTGTTTTTTTGTTTTGAGACAGGGTCTCGCTCTGTTGCCCAGGCTGGTGGCTGCATCATAGTTCACTGCAGCCTCAACTTTCCAAGCTCAAGTGATCCTCCTACTTCAGCCTCCCAAGTAGCTGGGACTCCAGGCATGCACCACTACACCAGGCTAATTTTTTAATTTTTTGTAGAGATGGTTTCTCGGTATGTCACCCGGGCTGGTCTTGAACCCCTGGGCTCAAGCCCTCCACCCGCCTTGGCCTCCCAAAATGCTCAGATTACAGGCGTGAGCTACCGCCCCACCGGGGTTGGTATTTTTAACCCCGTTTCATAGGTGAGGAAATGAAGACCTGAGAGGCAAGGAGACTGCCCAAGGTCGCACAGCACAACTGCACAGCAGAACGTTTCTACCCTAACTTTTTATTATGAATGTTTTCAACATACAGAATAATGGAACGATTGCTAGCATTCGCCCACTACCTAAGATTCAACAGCTGTTTCCATTTTGCCATATTTGCTTCATGGCAAATATGGCAGACACCCCCTCTGTGGGTGTGTGAGGCTTATGGTTTTTTATGGATCATTTGAAAGTGATAGATACCATGACCCATTACCCCTAAACGTTTCAGCTCCTAAGAATAAGGACACTCTCTAACATCACCACAATACCACATTTATCCCTAGGAAAACTAAGAATACTCCAGTATCACCTAATATCCAGTCCATATTCCTGTTTTTCCAATTGTTTCAAAAATGTCTCATAGTTTTTTGGATTTACTTTTTTATGCAGGATCTAATTAAGTACATGCATTGCGTTTGGTTATTATGGTGCTTTAGACTCTTAATAAAGCTCTTCCACTTCTTTTCCCCAGGACATTGACTTTGAAGTACAGGCCAGTTTTCTTGTAGAATGTCCCACATCCTACATTTGCCTAATTGTTTATTCACGGTGTCAATTAACTTGTTTTCCTGACTCCTGTACTCTACACTGGAAGTTAGGTGAAAAGGCTTTATTAGGCCCTGCTTGGAGGCTCACGCCTGTAATCCCAGCACTTTGGGAGGCTGAGGCAGGCAGATCACCTGAGGTCAGGAGTTTGAGAGCAGCCTGGCCAATATAGGGAAACCCCATTTCTACTAAAAATACAAAAATTAGCCAGATGTGGTGGCAGGCGCCTGTAATTCCCGCTACTTGGGAGGCTGAGGCAGGAGAATCGCTTGAACCCAGGAGGCAGAGGTTTCAATGAGCCGAGATCACACCATTGCACTCCAACCTGGGCAACAAGAATGAAATTCCGTCTCAAAAAAAAATAAAAAGGCAGGTGCGGGGTGGTTGTTATTAGACTTAGGCTAAAAGTTATTGGCAAGAAGACTTCATAGGTGATAATATAGCTAGGATTTTAACCCGGGTCTGACTAACTCCAGAATTCCAGACTCTCAAAAACTTTAATATGAACTGCCAATTACATTATATATATATTATATACATATATAATATATATAACATATATATTATAATATATATATAATATATATATATATAGATGAGATCTCACTATATTGCCCAGGCTGGTCTCAAACTTCTGGGTCAAGCTATCCTTCTACCTCAGCCTCCCAAAGTGCTGGGATGACAGGCATGAATCCTTGCGCCTGGCCCAATATTCTTAATGTAGCACCGCACAGTAGCGTGTCTCAGGAGCAGCCCAGTTCAACTTTGTAATTAGTTTATCTGTCACTCACTCAGAGGTCAGCAGGAAATGGTTAAGCAGGAAGCAGGGTGGACAACCAGATGAAACTGTCTGATGTTGATGTGAGTGTCACCACATCATGTGTGTCTAGAACATTCTCATTGGAGAGCTTCGGCCACTAAGAGGCCATTTTCAGGAGATGGTGAGGATGGGGCAGCCAGCACAATGCAGAGCCTTTGGGATCAATGATTTTCTTTGTGCTCAGATAACCTCTAAAATGGTGTTGAAAAGTAATGTGCCACTCTGCACACATTTAAAGTGACCTTTAGCCAGGCACAGTGGCACACCCTTATAGCCCCAGCTACTCTAGAGGCTGAGGAAGGAGAATTGCTTGAGACCAGGCATTTGAAACCAGTCTGGGCAACATAGCAAGACCCCCGTCTTTAAAACTAAAATAAATAAGAATTAAACTGACATTTAAACTTTTTGTCATAAATTAAATAGTTACAGGAGATGTAATCTCCATCATGTTGCAAATATGAGCACCTTAAAACGAAAACTGGCCAGCATGGTGGCTCACACCTGCAATCCTAGCAGTTTGGGAGGCTGAGGTGGGAGGATGGCTTAAGCCCAGAAGTTCAACACCAGCCTAGGCAGCATAGTCAGACCTTATCTCTATGAAAAATAAAAAATTAGCTGATTGTGGTGGCACGCATCTGTGGTCCCAGCTATTCAGGAGGCTGAGGCAGGAGTATTGCTTGAGCCCAGGAAATTGAAGCAGCAGTGAGCCATGATCAGGCCACTGTATTCCACCCTGGGCAACAAAGCAAGATGCTATCTCAAAATAAATAAATAAAAATAAAAACCACAATTATGTGCTTTTAACTCTTAGAATTTAGAATCCACAGATTTCAGTATGTTTCTTATGCTTATTTAAAAATTCTTAGTCTGGCTGGGCACGGTGGCTCACGCCTGTAATCCCAGCACTTTGGGAGGCCGATGCGGGCGGATCAACTGAGGTCGGGAGTTTGAGACTAGCCTGACTAACACGAAGAAACCCAGTCTCTACTAAAAAAAGTTACAAAATTAGCTGGGCTTGGTGGCGCATGCCTGTAAGCCTAGCTACTCGGGAGGCTGAGGCAGGAGAATTGCTTGAGCCCGGGAGGCGGAAGTTGCAGTGAGCTGAGATGGCACCATTGCACTCCGGACTGGGCAACAAGAGCAAAACTCCATGTGGAAAAAAAAAGAAAGAAAGAAAGAAACAGGGTCTTGCTCTGTCACCCAGTCTGGAGTGCAGTGGTGCAATAATGGCTCACTACAACCTTGAACTCCTGGGTGTAAGCAGTCCTCCCGCCTCAGCCTCCCAAGTAGCTGGGACTACAGGTGCACACTATCACGCCCAGCTAATTTTTTTTTTAATTATAGAAACAGGGTCTCACTATGGGTCCCAAGCTGGTTTGAATTCTTGGCCTCAAGTGAGCCTCTAGCCTCAGCCTCCCAAAGCGCTGAGATTACAGGCGTGAGCCACTGTGCCTGGGCTTTGTCCATTTATTGATTGGGTCATCTATCACTTTCTCATTGATTTATGGGGGCTTTATATGATTTGGATAGTATCTCTTTCTATTATATATGTTGCAGTTTTAGTTTCCTGTTATTCCATTTATGTCTTTTTCTTTTTTAAAAAAGTATTAAGCTCTATTTTGAGATAGTTTAAGACACACAGAAGTTGCAAAAATGGTAGAGTTTCTTTGTACCCTTCATCCAGGTTACTCAATATCTTACATAACCATAGTACATTGTCAAAATCAGGAAGTTGACAGTAATTAAATTGCTAACCTTGTTTGGATTTCACTGGTTTCTACATGCAGTCATGTATTTGTGTGTGTGTACATGGTTCTTTGAAATTTTATCACATGTGTAGATTTGAATAATCATCACCAAATCAGGATACAGAACTGTTCCATCACCACAAAGAGGATCCCTGTGTTGCTCCTCATTGTTAACACCTAGCCTTCACTCCTGGCAGCCACTAATCTGGTCTCCATCACTGTAATTTTTCTTAGAGAATATTCTATCAATGGAATCATATAATGTGGAACCCTTTGAGATTAATTGCCTTTTTTTTTTTAACTAGAAATAATGCCCTTGAGATTCATCGAAGTTGTTGAATGTATCAACATTTTCTTCATGTTTATTGCCAAGTAGTGTTCATTTCCTTGGATGGCTGTGCCATAGTTTATCCATTCACCTGGTGCAGGACATCTGTGTATTTTGCTTTCTTTCTTTCTTTTTTTTTTTTTCCTTTTTCTTTTTTGTTTCTTTGAT
>NC_045448.1:9872747-9891621 GCF_002776525.5 Piliocolobus tephrosceles | reverse complement strand
GAACTCCTGACCTTCAGTGTGATACACCTGCCTCAGCTTCCCAAAGTACTGGGATTACAGGCATGAGCCACCACACCCGGCCGCCCTTACATTTTCTTTTGAGTACGGCTTTGGCAAATCCCACAGGTTTTAATGGATGGTGTTCTCACTTTTGCATTTTTTAAATAGTCTGAGATGTGGGTTTTGATTTCCTTTATTACCTAGCTCTGGTTTATTTAGAATGTTAAAACTTTTCATCTCCATGTGCGTTGATTTTCATTTTGAGTATCTTTTCATTCAGATTACATTGTTAGAATCATTAGATCAATTTTAGGAGAACTGACATCTTTATGATATTGAGTCTTCTAATCCATGGCCATGGTATATCCCTCCATTTATTTATGTTGTCCTTAATTTTTTTCAGTAATTTTTTTGTAGCTTCCTATATAGTGGTCTTGCAGATTAAAAAAAAAAATTTTCCTGGATATTTATTATTTCTTATTCTATGATAAATAGTATCATTTAATTTTTTTATTTTCTAAATTTATGCACTGATACATATAGACATTGTTTTTCATGTTATTATCCTTAAATCCCACAACCTTGATCAATTCGTAATTAATGTGGTTTATCTGTGGACTCCTTTATATTTTCTTCATTCACAGTCATGGTGCCTGTAAAGAATGACAGTTTTATTTCTTCCTATCCAATTGTTATGCTCATTTTTATTTTATCTTATTATCATTATTATTATTTAGATACAGGATCTCACTCTGTCTCCTGGACTCAAGCGCAGTGGCACGATCGTAGCTCATTGCAGCCTCGAACTCCTGGGCTCAAGCGATCCTTCAGCCATCACACCATCTACATGGAATCTAATTACTTATATATTTGGTTTACATCTACTATATTAGTATTTGTTTTCTACTTACCCACCTGTTTTGTGTTCTTTTGTCTCTTTTTGACACAGAGTCTCGCTCTGCCACCCAGGCTGGAGTACAGTGACGCGATCTTGGCTCACTGCAACCTCCGCCTCCTGGGCTCAAGCAATTCTCCTGCCTCAGCCTCCCGAGTAGCTGGGATTACAGGTGCCAGCTACCACGCCCGGGTAATTTTTGTATTTTTAGTAGAGACAGGGTTTCACCCTGTTGGCCAGGCTGGTCTCGAACTCCTGACCTTAAGTGATCTGTCCGCCTCGGCCTCTCAAAGTGCTGGGATTACAAGCATGGGTCACTGTCCCTGGTGTTTGTCTCTTTTCAAATATTCTTTGGAATTAAAAGGTTATTATTTGGCTGTGCCAGGCCTCACCAGGTGCATTCTACCTAGTGACTTCAGCTTATATCACATGGAGAAGAAAAATTGCCAACCTGAGTCCCATCCAAATTCCTGATACACAAAATTACGAGATAAAATGGTGGTTGATTTAAGCGGCGAAAAGACAGAAGTCTCATTTTGAAAGCTTAAAGCCAGACACAGTGACTCATGCCTGTAATCCCAGCACTTTGGGAGGCCAAGGCGGGTAGATCACAAGGTCAGGAGTTCGAGACCAGCCTGACCAACATGGTGAAACCCCATTTCTACTAAAAATACAAAAATTAGCCAAGTGTGGTGGTGGGTGCCTGTAATCCCAGCTGCTCAGGAGGCCAAGGCAGGATAATTGCTTGAACCTGGGAGGCAGAGCTTGCAGTGAGCTGAGATCGCGCCACTGCACTCCAGCCTGGGCGACAGAGCGAGACTCCATCTCAAAAAAAGAAAAAAAAAATACTGACAAAATTGTTTTTCATTTTTAAGATTTAAACAAAGATCTTCAGGTCCAGGCGGTCTCTAATAGGGCTCTAAAAGTTTTTATCATATGATTTCTAAATGTTAATGTCACCCCTTCTCTTCCTACTAATTTTTTTTCAATTAATTTTTTAAAATAGAGACAGAGTTGCCCAGGCTGATCTTGAACTCCTGAGGTCAAGCAATCCTCCTGCCTTGGCCTCCCAAAGTGCTAGGATTACAAGTGTGAGCCACCACGCCCAGCCCTTTCCTACTAATTTCTATGTGAGTTCTTAATTGTCAGTTGTTTCCCAGCTCTATTGACTGTACTTGTTCTTAACCATTTTTATACTGTATCTTCTTCTACTATTGCCATTATTTATCATCATCACTAGTGTCTAAATTTTGGTATTTGGCCTGGGCATGGTAGCACACACCTGTAATCCTAGCACTTTGGAAGGCCAAGGTGGGTGGATCACCTGAGGTCAGGAGATCGAGACCATCCTGGCCAACATGGTGAAACCCCGTCTCTCCTAAAAAACAAAAATTAGCTGGGGGTGATGGCATGCACCTGTAGTCCCAGCTACTTGGGAGGCTGGGGCAGGAGAACTGCTGGAACCCAGGAGGCAGAGGTTGTAGTGAGCTGAGATGGTACCACTGCACTCCAGCCTGGGCGACAGAGCAAGACTCTGTCTCAAAAAAAAAAAAAAAAAAGTATTTGGTCTTGAATTTAGAAATTATTTATTCTAGGCTGGGCACAGTAGCTCATGCCTGTAATCCCAGCACTTTGGGAGGCCTAAGTGGGTGGATCACCTGAGGTCAGGAGTTTGAGACCAGCCTGACCAATATGGTAAAACCCTGTCTCTACTAAAAATACAAAAATTAGCCAGGCGTGGTGGTGTGTGCCTGTAATCCCAGCTACTTTGGAGGCTAAGACAGGAGAATCGCTTGAACCCGGGAGGCGGAGGTTGCAGTGAGCTGAGATCGCACCACTGCACTCCAGCCTAGGCGACAGAGTCTCAAAAAAAAAAAAGAAATTATTTATTCTAATAGTTTGGAGACTGTCTTTTAAAAATGGCAGTTTTATCTCTTCCTTTCCAATGCTAATATCCTATGTGAAATTTTGTTGTTGTTTTGTTTTTTTTTTTTGAGATGGAGCCTCACTCTGTCGCCCAGGCTGTAGTACAATGGCATGATCTCAGCTCACCCATAACCTCTGCCTCGCAAGGACTCTCTGTCAGGCTGGTCTCAAACTCCTGGCCTCAAGCAATCCTCCAGCCTCAGCCTCCCAAAGTACTGGGATTACAGGCATGAGCCACCATGCCCAGCCTATTTTCTTTTTTTTAATTTTAAAATTTTTGAGTTTTTTTTTGAAACATGCTCCACAGAAAAGCATATATTATTTTCTATGATGAATTGACATAGTTTATGCTTTATTTAGAATTTTTAAATCAATTTATTTTCTTTTTCCTAAAGCAGAGTCTCTGTCGACCAGTCTGGAGTATAGTGGCCGGATCTCACTGCAACCTCCACCTCCCAGGTTCAAGCGATTCTCTGACCTCGGCCTCCCAAGTAGCTAGGATTGCAGGCACCTGCCACCGTGCCTGGCTCATTTTCTTTGTATTTTTAGTAGAGATGGGATTTCACCATGTTGGCCAGGCTGGTCTTGAATTCCTGAGCTCAAGTGACTGCCTGCCTCGGCCTCCCACAGTGCTGGGATTACAGGACTGAGCCACCGCACCCCACCTAAATCAGTATTGTTATTAAAATTACCCTATAATTTTATTTTCTTATGCTTTTTCCTATTTAGTTATGTATGAAATTTATTCTTCTAAAATGAATTTTGCAACTTTTATTCTATTGTTTGAAACACTTTGTATAGTATGGTGATTTTTTTGTTCATTTAATTTTTTTTTTTTTTTTTTTGAGAGGGAGTCTTGCACTGTTGTCAGGCTGGAGTGCAGTGGCACGATCTCAGCTCACTGCAACCTCCGCCTCCCGGGTTCAAGCGATTCTCCTGCCTCAGCCTCCCAAGTAGCTGGGACTACAGTCACACACCACCACACCCAGCTAATTTTTGTATTTTTAGTAGAGATGGGGTTTCACCATGTTGGTCAGGATGGTCTTGATCTCTTGACCTCCTGCCTCAGCCTCCCAAAGTGCTGGAATTTCAGGCGTGAGCCACCGCACCCGGCCTGTTCATTAAATTTTTGTCAGTAACTCCTATAAAACTATCTAGGATTAGTGGCTTTTTCTTTTTTTTTTTCTTTTTGAGATGGAGTCTCACTCTGTCTCCCAGGCTGGAGTGCAGTGGCACAATCTCAGCTCACTGCAAGCTCCGCCTCCTGGGTTCACACCATTCTCCCGCCTCAGCCTTCCAAGCAGCTGGGACTACAGGCGCACGCCGCCACACCCAGCTAATTTTTTGTATTTTTAGTAGAGACAGGGTTTCACCATGTTAGCCAGGATGGTCTCGAACTCCTGACCTCGTGATCCGCCTGCCTCAGCCTCCCAAAGTGCTGGGATTACAGACGTGAGCCACCACGCCCGGCCGATTAGTGTCTTTTTCAGGGGGAAAGTTTGAGACTTCCAAATATGTTTCTTTCTTGGCTATGGGTTTATCCTAATTTTCTATCCCTTCTTAACGATTTTTTGGATATTTATAATTTTAGAAAATTGTCCTGTTGATCTTAGGTTTTCACATTTATTTTAAGTTTTCATGGCATTGTTTTATTACTTTTTTTTTTTTTTTTTTTCAAGGCAGAGTCTCACCCTGTCACCCAGACTGGAGTGCAGTGGCGCTCACTCAGCCTTCTCCTGCAATTCTCCTGCCTCAGCCTCCTGAGTAGCTGGGATTACAGGAGCCCACCACCACGCCCAGCTAATTTTTGTATTTTTATCGGGGCCGAGGTTCACCATGTTGGCCAGGCTAGTCTCAAACTCCTGACCTCAGGTGATCCGCCCGCCTCGGCCTCCCAAAGTGCTAGAATTACAGGTGTGAGCCACCACGCCCGGCCCTGTTTTATTACTTAAAACGTTATTGTGAAATAAAGGGAGTTTTTGAGATTCTAAAGCATTTGTATTGTGATCCCATTTTAATTCCTAATAGTGGTTAGTTTGGGTTTCTCTCTTTTTCCCTTATTAGCCTTTGTAGAAATTTGCCAATTTTGGCCGGGCACGGTGGCTCAAGCCTGTAATCCCAGCACTTTGGGAGGCCGAGACGGGCAGATCACGAGGTCAGGAGATCGAGACCATCCTGGCTAACATGGTGAAACCCCGTCTCTACTAAAAATACAAAAAACTAGCCGGGCGAGGTGGCGGGCGCCTGTTGTCCCAGCTACTCGGGAGGCTGAGGCAGGAGAATGGCGTAAACCCGGGAGGCGGAGCTTGCAGTGAGCTGAGATCCGGCCACTGCACTCCAGCCCCGGCGACAGAGCAAGACTCCGTCTCAAAAAAAAAAAAAAAAAAAAAAATAAAAAGAAATTTGCCAATTTTATATATCTAAGAGGAAAAAGAAATTTTTGGTTTTGTTGTTTTTTTTTTTTCTTTGTACTTTTAAGAGAGACGGGGTTTCACTATGTTGGTCTGGCTGGTCTTGAACTCCTGACCTCGTGATCCACCCACCTCGGCCTCCCAAAGTGCTGAGATTGCAGGCGTGAGCCATCATTCCCGGCCCTGGTTTTGTTGCTTCTGTTTCATTCATTTAAATATTTATTGAGTGTATATTTAATCAATTTCCACTCTTTATTCTTTTGTATCTTCTGCTTTTTTTGTTTACTCTGTGGATGTTTTCTACCTTCCTGAGTTAAATACTTAGTTTATTTTCACTATCTCTGTTTTATAATAAATGGTATAAATCTCCCTTCAAATAGGATTTTAGCTGCATTCCAAAGGTTTTGATATGTTACATTTACACTGAGCAGTAGTTTGAGTGTAGAATTCCCTGGGCCAAAGTTATTTTCCCTCAGGCCTCTGGCATTGTTGCTCCATTTTCCACTGTCAGTTGTTTCTTGTGAGAAGTCTGTAGTTGTGTTTCTCTTCATAGGTTTTGATATTTTTCTCTTCCTCTTTGGTACTCTGAAATTCTATTCTGATGTGATTACATGAATGCTTACTTTTCTTTATCTTGCTTAGTTCCCAGATTGTATTTCATTGTGAAATCTCATGTCTTAAATTCTGAAAAATGATCAGTCAGTTTTTCCTCTGACGTTTCTCATCTGCTATCCCCTTTTTTCCTTTTTTTTTTTCTGAAGTTCCTAACTGCTGCTTTTTGGGGCTACTTAATCTATACCCAGGCTTTTAACTGTTCTCATGTTTTTAAAAACTTGTTTCTCTCACTGTTCAACATGTTATTATTCATTAGCTCCAATCTCTTTCCCACTATTCTTTTTTCTAATTCACCTTGAACAGTGCTACCAGGTTCATCTGAAAGTGAAATTCTAGTTATTGAACCAGTGAATTGTGAATCATGAATTTAGGAGTGAATCCCAAAAGCCTTTGATCCTACCCCTTGGTTTATGAGAGAAAAAAATTTAGATCCATGCCAGGTGCAGTGGCTCACACTTGTAATCCCACCACTTTGGGAGGCTGAGGTGGAAGGATCGCTTGAGCCCAGAAGTTCAAGATTAGCTTGGGCGACACAAAGCATGCTGGTGCACACCTGTGGTCCCAGCTACTCAGGAGGTTGAGGCTGGAGGATCACTTGAGTCCAAGAGGTCAAGGCTACATTGGGCCATGATGTACCACCATACTCCAGCCTGGATGACAGAGTGAGACCCTGTTTCAAAAAAAAAAAAAAAATTACATCCAGAGATAAAGAGAATCTCCCAAAGTCACACAATAGAATAACAAGCAGGGGAGCCTCATGGAGTCTAGTATAAAGTTGCCTGGGCTGCCCCTTTGAAGGAACACCTACCCTCACATAGCATGAGACCCCCCAAATGGCACCACAGGAAACACAAAGATAACAGGGGAGGCTGGGCGCAGTGACTCACGCCAGTATCCCAGCACTTTGGGAGGCTGAGGTGGGCAGATCATTTGAGGTCAGGAGTTCAAGAACAGCCTGACCGACATGGTGAAACCCCATCTCTACTAAAAATACCAAAAAAATTAGTCGAGTGTGGTTGGCACATGCTTATAGTCCCAGCTACTCAGGAGGCTGAGGCAGAAGAATCGCATGAACCTGGGAGGTGGAGGTTGCAGTGAGCCGAGATCATACCATTGCACTCCAGCCTGGGCGACAGAGTGGGACTGTCTCAAAAACAAATAAATTAGCTGGGCATGGTGGTGTGCACGTGTAATCTCAGCTACTTGGATGGCTGAGTCATGAAAATCACTTGAACCTGGGAGGCAGAGGTTGCAGTGAGCCAAGATGGTACCACTGCACTCCAACCTGGGTGACAGAGCAAGACTCTGTCTCTTTAAAAAAAAAAGATAACAGGAGGGAACACTGACCTCATCTTCTGGGCCTTTAATTGCTCTGAATCATCATAAGACAAGGGAAAGGAGATCACTTTTATTCAAATTTTGTGATTTTTATCATTAACTTTTCAAAAATCCTTTTTAAAAATGGTAGTAAAATACATATAGCATAAAACTTACCATTTTAGCCATTTTTCTTTTTTTTTTTTTTTTTGAGACGGAGTCTCGCTCTGTCGCCCAGGCTGGAGTGCAGTGGCCGGATCTCAGCTCACTGCAAGCTCCGCCTCCCGGGTTCACACGATTCTCCTGCGTCAGCCTCCGAAGTAGCTGGGATTATAGGCATGCACCACCACGCCCAGCTAATTTTGTGTTTTTAGTAATAATGGGGATTCTCCATGTTGGTCAGGCTGGTCTTGATCTCCCGACCTCAGGTGATCTGCCCGCCTTGGCCTCCCAAAGTGCTGGGATTACAGGCGTGAGCCACTGCGCCCATCCGACTTCTTCAATTTTTGAATTAAAATTTATTTTATGTCTCCCATGATAAAACTAACGTAGGCTAGGTGCAGTGCCTCACACTTGTAATCTCAGCACTTTGGGAGGTCAGGTGGGAGGATTACTTGAGCTCAGGAGTTTGAGACTAGCTGGGGAACATAGCGAGACCCTGTCTCTACAAAAAAGAAAAAATTATCTGTGTGTGGCGGTGCACACCTGTAGTCTCAGCTACTCAGGAGGCTGAGGCGAGAGGCTTGCTTGAGCCTGGGAGATTAAGGCTACAGTGAGCTATGATTATGCCACTGCACTCCAGCCTGGGTGACAGAGCCATAACACAAAAAAACAAGTGCACATTCATTGTAGAGAGTAAGAAAAAATAGAATAAAATCATCCCTGTTATAATCAACCAGAAATAGGCACCAGTGAAGTTTAGACACATTTTTCTCCCTTAAGATTTTCTTAGTCATGGCCAGCTCTTGTTCTTGCCTGCCCACACTTTCCCCTATCTGTAGTTAGCAACTCCACATTTACTGGGGATCACCCTCCCCCATCCCCAGTCTGCAAGATTTAAGGGAGCCAACTCCCTCCCTTCCCCTCCTCCTTGACCCCAAAGGTCTAGGGAGGGACATTTTCTATTCTCCTGACCCATTAGGAACAGGCAACCCACCCACACAAGCCTTACAACCAAAGCTGGATTTCAGGCCATCGGCTGCCTGTGCAGGGAGAGAGAAACCGTCTTTCTGCTGTATGTGAAGCTTGGAGAACTGAGGCGATGGCTCTGGGGAGCACAGAGTGGAAAATGGAATCGACAAAGAGGAAATCAGAACTGAGACAGAAAGAGACTCTTCATGAGAACAGGCAAGCAAAGGAGTGTTTATTGGCTCCTGTGCCCCCAAAGCCCAGAGTGGCTCTTCCACTGTAACTGCTCCTAAACACGAAACGGAGCCAGAGCTCCCTCCGTCTCCACAGGGAGACCCTGCTGCCTCCACCTGCATCCCCAGCACTACACCGTGTGGCTGTGCTCACCCCATGCCACCTGATTCCTAGGCAGCTGATCTTCTGACCTGTGGCAGCCCCCCTTCTCCTGTTTCCTGCCCCTCCTAAGACTGCGTGCACACGTATGTGTGTGTCCAGTTCTGCTTTGGCCTAGAAAGCAATTCAAGGAGAAGAATGTGTCAAGCAAAGAGCTCAAAAGCAGTGCAGGAAATATCTAAACATTAATGTTAGCTTGAGTAGAAAAATAAAACTATTTCAGCTGGTACTTAGTTCTTTAAAATCTGAACCTTTTACTTGCTTCCTCATAAAAAGACTCTAGTGATTAATTTAAGGCCTGACAAAAGACATCTCCCTGACATACAGACAATATTCCATAAATAAACACCAACACTCGAATAGAGAGATAGTCCTCAACTTATGATGGGGTTACACCCAGATAAAGCCATCATAATTGAACATATAATTGGAACATGCATCTAATACACCCACCCTACTGAACATCACAGCCCAGCCTCACCTGCCTTAGGTGCTTGGAGCACTTACATTACCTGCAGTTGGGCAAAGTCGTCCAGCAGGAGCCTATTTTAAACAAAGGGTTGGATTCCGTATGCAGATGGGCATTGCGTAGACATTATGGGATCCATAATCACAAAATACAGTATCCAAAGAACGCTGGCAACACAGTGCACTGTGGAGTGCTGGCTGTTTACTGCTTGTGATCACCAGGCTGACGGGGAGCTATGACTGCCCATCATGGCCAGACAGTCCCCTCCTGATACTGCTAGCCCAGGAAAAGATCAAAATTTGAAGTACAGGTTCTACTGAACGTGTATCTCTTTCACAGCATTGTAATGTTGAGCAATTGTAGTTGAGCCATCCTAAGTCAGGACCGTCTATATATAAAACAAAACATTAAAAATCATCATGTTATGCTGGGTGTACGGTGGCTCACACCTGTAGTCCCAGCGACTCAGGGGGCTGAGGCAGGAGCATCGCTTAAAGCCAGAAGTTTGGCTGGGTGCAGTGTCTCACGCCTGTAATTCCAGCACTTTGGGAGGCCAAGGTGGGCGGATCACGAGGTCAGGAGATTGAGACCATCCTGGCAAACACAGTGAAACCCCATCTCTACTAAAAATACAAAAAAAAAAAATTAGCCGGGCATGGTGGTGGGCGCCTGTAGTCCCAGCTTCTCGGGAGGCTGAGGCAGGAGAATGGCGTGAACCCGGGAGGTGGCGGAGCCTGCAGTGAGCGGAGATCGCGCCACTGCACTCCAGCCTGGATGACAGAGCAAGACTCCATCTCAAAAAAAAAAGCCAGAAGTTTAAGACCAGCCTGGGCAACAAACATAATGAGACCCCAATCTCAAAAATATTTATGTATATATGTGTGTGTGTGTTGTGTGTGTGTGTGTGGTCTTAGATATTTTTTAAATTATTGCAAATTTATATCAATTCCCATAAGTGATTTAAGCCATATTTACATATTATTATAATTGATTCACTTGAATACTTTGCTATTGCAAATAAATAAAATGCTCACAAAGTCACAAAGAGCATCGTCAGGAGCCCCTGCAGATGCATCCCCATGCCCCACTCCACTCTGTGCAGGGAGGGAGGGGAATGCCCTGGCCTGGGTGGAAGCAGCAAACAGCTTCCCCGTGGCCTCATTCCAACAGGTTCAACTGATGGGAGGGAGTGTCCCTAGGAGACAGAGGGAGGAGATGAGGTGGGCGATTCTCTCTGACTCACTCTGTGAGGGTCACCATAGGCTGTCTGCATCCCTTGATCAAAGGTCTCAACTCCTATCCTCATACAATCCTGCTTCTCTAGGTCTGGTAACTGCTCTCTCCCCACCCCACTGTTCCTAGTTCCAGGGTACGGTACCACCCTTAGGGTTTCCTTCACCTGCAGAGAGTTCGGGTGGAGACCCATGAATAGGCCAGGCATGGTGGCTCACGCCTGTAATCCCAGCACTTTGGGAGACTGAGGAGGGCAGATCACCTGAAGTCGGGGCTTTGAGACTAGTCTGGGCAACATGGTGAAACCCCATCTCACCTAAAAATACAAAAATTAACTGGGTGTGGGGGCAGGCACCTGTAATCCCAGCTTCTTGGGAGGCTGAGGTAGAGGTAGGAGAATCGCTTGAACCCAGGAGGCAGAGATTGCAGTGAGCCGAGATCGTGCCATCGCACTCTAGCCTGGGAGACAGAACAAGACTCCATCTAATAAAAAAATGTTTTAAAAGACCCACGAATAGATTTAGCCTCAGAAGCCTTTTGGAGAAGCACTCTTTGGAGTGCCTTGCATTTGGTCAAGGCTGATTTTCTGACGCACCAAGGAACGCTGCCATGCTGATTGCAGTTTCCAGGTCCCCAGAAGGCTGTGGGACTCTCTTCCTCCCCCTCTGAACACTCATCCCTGAGATGCTCCTTGACAAAGAACTCTGGGAAGTGTTACCTACTCACCTCATCCCTCCTGGAGCTCCCATTAGCAGAGTGAAGGTCCTGAGAATTCTTGCAGGAAAGAAACCTGTGTAACTTCACTGGACTTAGGATAAAATTGGATCAGGTAGCCTGTCCCTTGGCCCTTCTTCTGGGCTCCCAGGCCCACCACCTGGCCTTCACCGTCTGGATCTTCCTCTGCAGCTGAGGGTGGAAAAGAAGGCAAGGAACACTGCTTTCCCTCCCCAGCCTCCTCCACCAAGATCCCCCCTCACTCTTGCAGGCTTTTCAGGAAGGAGAGGGAAACCATTCACGCCATTTTTCCAGTACCATAGATGTTATTAAGAGAGAAGAAACGCATTTGAACCAAAGCAGCAGGTGTAGGGGTATGTGCGAGTGTGTGTGTCCTTTATTCTACCAAAAGCCCCATCTCCCACTCAGACCCTCAATGAGTCCATGTTTCCTTTTCCTGAGCACACACTATGCGCCAACATTTACGAAGGAGTGTCCTGCCCTTGGAGTTGTTAAGGATGATTATCTTTAAACAATTGCAGAGTGCAATCCTCACACATAACAGGTGCTCCACAAGTGGAATGGAACAACATGCTGTGTTTGGGGCCAGACATAAAGATCTTATTAATCTCCGTATTTCCTCCAGCACTGGGCCCTAACCATGGCAGGACCACATAAATAATAAATTTTGTTAAGAGCCAATGATGATGCAGGGTAGTGGGTAGAGTCATCAGTCTCCCAAGCGCTCCCCTCCTCAAATACATGGAGGACCCTAATACAATAGTGCGCTTTTCCCCTTGGCATCTGTCAAGCCCCTTAGTCACTCTCACCCCCTCCACTGAGGGGCAGATGACTGGGCTGCCCCCAGTCCTCCCTTGTGGAAGTTCCAGGAGCCCAAGCTCTGGGGTGGCCTGGAAATGTGTGCCGCTGGCGGCCGCTGGGGGTGCCCCAGCCTCGCGATAGCTCAGGGCCTCTTCCTCCAGGCAGAAGTAGTGAAAAGCTCTGGCTCCCCTGCTGGTAGGAACCGGGAGAAACTGACCTGAACCACCACCTGAAGAGGCCAGGTGGGGCTTGTTTGCAGGCGAGAGAAGAGGCCAGGTGGGGCTTGTTTGGAGGCGAGAGAAGAGGCCAGGTGGGACTTGTTTGGAGGCGAGAGCAGGACGCAGTTGTTCATTATATAGAAGACAATGGGACATTTTTATTGCAGAAGAGACATTTCTTTTCCACATTGCACACAGGTGTTGACACAGTCTGCTGAGCATCAAAAAGAGCATGAGGCTGGGTGCCGTGGCTCACACCTGTAATCCCAGCACTTTGGGAAGCTGAGGCAGGCAGATCACTTGAGGTCAGGAGTTGGAGACCAACCTGGCCAACATAGTGAAACCTGTCTCTACTAAAAATAGGAAAATTAGCTGGGCGTGGTGGCTTGTGCCTATAATCCCAGCTACTCAGGAGGCTGAGGAGGGAGAATCACTTGAACCCAGGAGGCCGAGTTTGCAGTGAGCCAAGATCGTACCACTGCACTCTAGCTAGGTGACAGAGCGAGAATCTGTCTCAAAAAAAAAAAAAAAAAAAAAAAAACATGAATTTGGAGGACAGACCTGTGGAGCTGTGGAGCCCCTCTCTCCTCACTTGCTGCTGGGGCCTGGGCCAGCTCCACGCTCCTCTGGGAGCCACTGCGCTGGGAGGCCTTCACCTGCTACCCTGCACAATCCTCCCACCAGTCCTCTGTCCTGTGATGCAGGGGAGCTGCTTCCGCCCTCCCCAGGCTTCTGCTTGCCCACCTGGAAGGATGGCGTTTAGACTACACCAGCTCTGTCCTTTGAGCTCTGACTTCCAATCCTATTCATATGCCCAGAGCCAAAGGTAAAATAAGACTGTGCTTAAAGCAGCCCCACCCATCACCAGAACAGGGTGGCCAGGGCTAGGGCCTCACAAACGGTCATTGAGTTGCCACCAGCCTTCAGCTGGTGATACATTCTCCATTCAGTTACCAAACTTTTCTCACGAACTCCAGGGAACAGATTTTTTCCACAGACTTTCTGGGAAAACGTATTTCGAGTTTTAAGTAGCTGTCTTTTGCAAAAGCATTTATAGCTCACTGTTTGAGCCTCGTTATCTTCTACACCCTGTACTGATTGCTCAACATGCATAATCACTTTTAATTGTATTCACTTCTCACAACAACACAGCCAGGTGGGCATTTATTATTCATCGCACTTGAAGGCGAGGTGAGATAAGTAGTTTATACACAGCACACAGACAGGAGACTCCCCCGAATCCAGAGTGCCTCCATTTCCCAAGTGCTGCTGCTCCACAGAGCTGGAACTTGGGAACAGATCCCACTCCTGCTCCCGACAGACAGCGTGCATATGGCCAGAAATATCCCCGCTCTAGAAGAACAAAAACCTACGAGGAGCAGTTCTGAGGACCGTTTGCCCAGGCTTGTTCCAGAGGAGAGAGAGGCTCTCATACATCTCCTCTCACACTATTCAGCAAGGTAACAAATAGTTATTGAAGTTCAGACACCGTGAATGCAATGAATAAGTATAATAATTAATAAACATAATCGATAAGTATATTAAATTGTACCTTAGAAGGCAAAGGGCTATGGAAAGAAAAAAGAGCAAAATAAAGGGATCTGGATTGGCCAGGCGCGGTGGCTCACACCTGTAATCTCAGCACTTTGGGAGGCCGAGGCAGGCGGATTACCCGAGGTCAAGAGTTCAAGACCAGCCTGGCTAACATGGGGAAACCCCATCTCTACTAAAAATAGAAAAAATTAGCGAGGCAGGAAACAACCCTGTTGAGATGCCTGTCTCCGCTGACAGCACGAATGGTGAAGGAAAGGGTTTGGCCCCCGCAAGCCCCTTCAGGATCAAAGTATCAGCTCCACAGTTTGCTACCGAGGTGGAAGAATGCTGCCATTTGGAAGGAGAGACCCCACCTCACCCCAGCGCACTGGGACCACTGTCCCAGCCGTCCAGCTGGGCTCTGGGCCTTTTGTATTGTCCTCTCCATTCCATTTCCTGTGTTGGGCGGCTGAAACTCACTCTATAAACTCCCCGCAGCCCTCAGAAGGAAAACCAACCTGCTCCGCAGCAGTCAAGCTTCTTCTAATCTGGAACCACCCACCTCCCGTCCCATCCCTCCTGGCTTACTGGGCTGCTGGTGATCTTCTCTCTCGGCTCCATGACTGAACCGCCCTTCTCCATTGTCTCTGCCTGGTGAACCCCTAACTATCTTTTTCTCTCTCTCTCTCTTTTTTTTTTTTCTTTGAGACAGAGTCTCACTGTGTTGCCCAGGCTGGAGTGTGGTGGCATGATCTCAGCTCACTTCAACCTCCACTTTCCAAATTCAAGCCATCCTCCTGTCTCAGCTTCCTGAGTAGCTGGGATTATAGGCGTGTACTACCACGCCCAGCTAATTTTTGTATTTTTAGTAGAGATGAGGTTTCACCATGTTGGCCAGGCTGGTCTCAAACTCCTGACCTCAAGTGATCCACCCACCTTGTCCTCCCAAAGTGCTGGGAGTACAGGCGTGAGCCAGCATACCCAGCAACCTCTGTTTATCTTTTAAGAAGCAGTTCAAAAGCTGCCTCTGCTGGGAAGTCTGCCCTGATGCCCCCAGGCAGAGACACTTGCCCCCATGACTTTGTGTGCGAGCTCTATCCAATTTATCCGGCTGCACTGCAGTCACTTGTTCACCCTTTTATCTCCCCACCCAGCGTATATGCTTTTTGAGGGCAGGGTCGGTCTGTATCAAGCTGCTCTCTCCACAGCGCTTAGCACAATGCCTGAGACTAGCAGGGCCGCAAGTGTTTGCACAATTATAGACGAGATGTTCCCTAGACTTTATATTCTGTCTCCGTATGCTAAAGACACCCCTATCCCCACACTCAGCGTGGGGCCTCACATGCAGCTGGTACACAGTCAGTGCATGTGAGCTAGCTGACAGGCTAATCAGAGGAAGATCGAATCAAGGGAAGTACCTTACTTAAGCTCTCCTCTCCCCACCCAGTGTTCTGAAACATGCAGCTAGAGGTGAGGGAGGGGCCTGCTGCGAGCTGAGCTTTGTAGCTAAGACCCGAGTGGTGTTACTTGGACTGCTGGAGTCCCGAAGAGCAGGATGGCCCAGTTACCATGGCAACCTGAGCTTGCTCTAAGGGCAGCTGGTGTTCAGATCTCATTTGGACTTGGAGATGCAGTGGAGAGCCTAATGTGATGATGGTTCAGATGCCACACAAATCCAAATAATCCCCTCATGCATTTGGCCGCTAGAAGCGGGCACGTGGGTGCCAGGTTATATGAACTGGAAGATGGACCATGATCATTTTAGGAGTGGAAGATGCTGACCTGGCTCCGGTCTGGGAGAGAGTTCCCTCAAGGACAGGGACACATGCTTTACAGATGCCACTGAAGCCATTTGTGCAACTGTCTGCTGGTCTATTAGTGTCAGTGGCTTGCTGGTGATGGAGGGCACAGCCGGGAGCCAGGATCCTGGCCTCAGGTTAAGGAAGGTGTCAGGAGAGCACAGTCCCTGGAGGGAGACCCTGAGGCTCCCCCATGGATTAGCTGTGTGACTGTGGGCGAGTATCTTGGGCTCCCCAAGACTCCATGCTCTGTCCATCAAGTGGACGTTCACAGAGCCTACCCCATAATGCTGCTGAGAGAACTTCAGAGCCTCATAGGGTGCCCAGCACACCACAGCCCTCAACAAAGGATTGCTCTGGAGCACGTGCTGGGTGGCTTTGGAGAAGTCACTACCTTCCTCAGGGCTCTGTTCCCAGAGTGAGTATTATCCAGGGTTCCTTCCACTGCAGACTCCAAAACTCCATGTGTTTGCTGTGTGCTCATCCAGCACCCGCGTGGTGCCACACAGGCCACGTGCCCAGTGCCATTGTGGGGGCAGGAGGAGCCTCTCTTCACTTTTGGATTTCACTTTCTCCAAAATGCAGGAAGCTTTTTAGAAATCAGATTGCTCAGCCTCACGCCTGTAATCCCAGCACTTTGGGAGGCCAAGGCGGGTGGATCACCTGAGGTCAGGAGTTCAAGACCAGCCTAACCAACATGGTGAGACTTCATCTCTATAAAAATACAAAAATTATCCAGGCACGATGGCAGGTGCCTGTAATCCCAACTACTCAGAGGCTGAGTAGCGAGAATGATTTGAACTCGGGAGGTGGAGGTTGACATTTTACTCCAGCCTGGGTGACAGAGCAAGACTGTCTTAAAAAAAAAAAAAAAAAAAGACCAGGTGTGGTGGCTCACGTCTGTAATCCCAACACTCTGGGAGGCCGAGGCAGGTGGATCACCTGAGGTCAGGAGCTCGAGACCAGGTTGACCAACATGGTGAAACCCTATCTCTACTAAAATTACAAAATTAGCTGGGTGTGGTGGCGCATGCCTGTAATCCCAGCTACTAGGGAGGCTGAGGCAGGAGAATCGCTTGAATCTGGGAGGCAGAGGTTGCGATGAGCCGAGATTGTACCATTGCACTCCAGCCTGGGCAACAAGAGCAAAACTCCATTTCAAAGAAAAAGAAAGAAAAAGTCAGATTGCTCTTTTCCTCACTCGAGCAGTGAACTTAGTCCACATGGGAAGTAGCACCATCTCTTGCTGTTCTGCCCTTGCCTGGCACACTGACCTCCTTGAAGGTCCTGTGTCCTTAGTACCTCAGTACCTTCCCTTCTCATTTTTCCTCTGCTTGGAGACTCTCCTACTTCTTTCTGTTTTTGAAACACGGGCTCATGCTGTTGCCCAGGCTGGAGTGCAGTGGTGTGATCACAGTTCACTGCAGCCTCCATGCTCTGGGCTCCAGGGATCCTCCCACCTCAGCCTACTGAGTAGCTGGGACTACACGCATGCACCACCATGCCTGGCTAATTTTTTTTTTTTTTTTTTTTTTTTTGTAAAGCTAAGGTCTTACTAAGTTGCCTAAGCTGGTCTTGAACTCCTGGGCTCAAGCAATCCACCTGCCTTGGCCTCCCAAAGTGCTGGGATTCTAGGCGTGAGCCACTGTGCCCGGGCCTTCCTTTGTATTTTGTGCCTGTTATTACATGTTTCTCCAGTTACTTTAACTATTTAACATTTCTGTCTCTCGCACTGGCCCCGGAGCATCTTGAGGGTAGGGACTATGGATTATTCATGCCTATAGCCCCAAATGTATCACGTGGTAGGTGCTCTATAAACATTTGTAGAGTTGAATCAAATGGAACATGTGGGGTGTACACTTGTGCAAACAGATTGAGCTTCTTTTCTGATAATTTCTTTTTGGTGTAAGTTTGCTTTCAATTTGAGTAGTCAAAACATTTGGATAGCTATTTTTTTTTTTTTTTTTTTTTGGATAAGTATTCTTGAGTGGACTAAAAATAGCTTTTAATTGATTTCTAGTGCCGATGCTGCAAAACTGGAAATCTAAAAGATTTTATCCTTTTATTACAGTCTGAAGAAGAAAAAGAACAAGGGAGGGGAAATGCTTTTAACATTGTATCTGCCCCCTTTCCTGTGCCTTTTTTTTTTTTTTTTTTTTGAGATGGAGTCTTTGTCACCCGGGCTGGAGTGCAGTGGCGTGATCTCGGATCACTGCAACCTCCACCTCCCAGGTTCAAGCGATTTTCCTGCCTTCCTGTGCCTCAGGTTAACACAGCGCCTTAAGAGGCTAACACGGAAGGGCAAAGTAAGTCTCCATAAAACCCAGAGAAGACTCAATGAACTCCTCTCTGGATCCTGCCTGGAGTCACAGCTGGAAAACAAAAACAAAAAACAAAAACACATTTATCTGTTGGAATAAAGAAATTTAGAAGAAGCAGAAAAGGAAAAATGATTTGCAGATCTAGTTTCTCATTCTTCCAAAAGGAGGAATTTAAGCTTGAGGGAGGCTAATTTATTTCCTCTTTTTACTTTGGGTTTCATAACTCAACAAACTTCCCTGAGGCCCCAGGTGAGAACAGTGAGCTAGCTATGAAGGCAGAAATAACTAACTAAAGATCTTAGGTGGTTAATATTAACGTCCTTTGCTTTTGTGAATAAACCATATCACCTGGAATTAATAGGCGAAATGCAGAGAACTATTAACTAAACCAGGGATTGGCAACCTTTTTCTGTAAGGGCCAAATAGTGATGCAAAATCAGCCAGAGAAACATGCAAACAAATGGGTGTGTAGCTGTGTTGCAATAAAACTTTATTTACAGCAACAGTTGGAAATCAAATTTGGCTTGCTGGCTACAGATTGCTGACCCCTGAGTGCAACACTCCATTTTCAGGTCTAAGTATTCCCATTCTCTTAAACACACCATCTTAGCTCAGGATGTTCTAACAGAATACCACAGACTGGATGGCTTAAACAATAAACATTTCTTTCTCACAATTCTGGAAGCTGGGAAGTCTAAGATCAAGGCACCAACAGATCCGGTGTCCTGCGAGGGCTGTCTTCCTGGTTTGCAGACAGCCTTCTTGCTGTGTCCTCGCATGATGCAGAGAGAAGAAAGGGGCAAGCTCTCAGGTCTCTTCTTATATGGACACTAATCCCAGTCACGAGGGCTCCACCTCATGACCTAATTACTTCCCAAGGACCCCACCTCCTAATGCCAACACACTGGGGTTTAGGATTTCAACCTGTGAATTTTGGAGGAACACAAACCTTCAGTCCATAACACACAGCATGCTTATATAAAAGGAAGAGATGTCCACCAAAGTTGTAAGGTCCATATGGCACACGGACCAAATTATTATTATTATTATTATTATTATTATTATTATTATTATTATTAT
>NC_045448.1:9854619-9872737 GCF_002776525.5 Piliocolobus tephrosceles | reverse complement strand
ATTATTATTATTATTATTATTATTATTATTATTATTATTATTATTATTTTTGTTTTGAGATAGAGTCTTACTCTGTCGCCCAAGCTGGAGTGCAGTGGTGCAGTCTTGGCTCACTGCAACCTCTACCTCCTGGGTTCAAGCGATTCTCATGCCTCACCCTCCAGAGTAACTGGGATTACAGGCATGAGCCACCACGCCCAGCTAACTTTTGTATTTGAGTAGAGATGGGGTTTCATCATGTTGGCCAGGCTGGCCTCAAACTCCTGGACTTAAGCGATCTGCCTGCCTCTGCCTCCCGAAGTGCTGGGATTATGGGTGCGAGCCACAGCTCCCAGTCGTGACCGAATTATGAATGAAAAAAACACACCTCTCAGGACTGGAAAGATGTCAGATGAGGCCGGGAGCCCTGGCTCACGCCTGTAATCCCAGCACTTTGGAAGGCTGAGGAGGGCGGGTCACCTGAGGTCAGGAGTTCGAGACCAGCCTGGTCAACATGGCAAAACCCCGTCTCTACTAAAAATACAAAATTAGTCAGGCATGGTGGTGCATGCCTACAGTCCCAGCTACTCGGGAGGCTGAGGCAAAAGAATCACTTGAACCCAGGAGGCAGAGGCTGCAGTGAGCCAAGATCACACCATTGCACTCCAGCCTGGGTGACAAGAGCGAAACTCCGTCTCAAAAAAAAAAAAAAAAGAAAAGATGTCAGATGCGTGTGTCTGAATGGTAGTTTCAGATCCAGAAAGGATGACTCACCTCCCACCTGGGTAGACATCCCCTCCATCCCCTCTCTTTATTCCTGGTGCCTTCAATGGCCTATCTGGCTTTCACTAACACCCTGTTTTACCCAGTCCCCACTGACTTTGAGCTCTGAGGGGCCATGAAGGGAATGGGCTGAGATGTGGGGATTTGCTTTACAGTTGGGAAGGCCACAAAGCTACACAGAAGCATGGGCCGGTTCCGTGACAGAGAAAGCCCAAGATAACCAACTAGAAATGTCAAATTTTAAAAATGTGTAGGAATGATCATTTGCTTATTACCCAGAAAGATTTTATGTGACCACCATTAAAGTAACTTTTACCAAAAAAGTATAATCACAATTATTAAAATCTTAGTTTCTAAGAATATATTTAAGACTAAGTCCACTATCGAACTTATTCATGTTTAAAACCCCCAAAGAGATACAGAAGGTTGATCTTTGACAAGTGCAAACCTAGACCAGGTACAGGAAACACGGTCTCATGACTATAATCCCAGCACTCTGGGAGGCCAAGACAAGAGGATCACTTGGGGCTAGGAGTTCAACATCAGCCTGGGCAACATAGTGAGACCCCTATCCCTACAAAAAAAAAGAAAAAAATAGCCAGATGTGGTGCCATGCACCCGTAGTCCCAGCTATTCAGGAGGCTAAGGCAGGAGGATCACTTGAGCCCAGGAGTTCAAAGCTGCAGTGAGCTATGATCGTGCCACTGCACTCCAGCCTGGGCAACAGAGTGAGCCTCTGTTCTTTAAAATAAGAAGAAAACTGCAAAGCTGACTCCATTACTCTCCAGGGGCGCTGTGTGGCTCATAGAATTAAGTGCACGTTTCCTTACCCTGGAGTCTCAGTGAGGACAGCTAGGCTGTGCCACAGCAAGAAACAGCCCCCAGCAGAAATGGCTTCTGACAGCAAAGGTTTGGCTGTCAGCCAGGCTGCACGTCCATCACCAGCCAGCCAGGGGATCTGCTCCACGACTCCCCTTCCAGGACCCTGGTTGATGGAGCTGCCACCACGTTGAGCAGTACCAGTTGCTGCAGCCAAGAGGAGAATTTGGATGGGATCTTTCACCAGGATCGAATGCTCTAGGCCAGAAGTGACACCTGATCACACGGGGGAGGAGTGCCTTCCTGCTGTGTATCCAGGAGGAGACGTTTAGAGAACAGCGTTCAGGGCTATCAGACATGGCATTTTGGATCTCCCCTATTTCTCCAGCCTCATTTCCCATGACTTGAACAGTTTATAAGAACGTGATTAGGAATGTGTATGTTGATCATGTGTGTGTGTGTGTGTGTTTAGGGCAGAGGGAGAAATTCCCTGGCAAGAGAGAGGTTAGTTTAAAATGAGGTCATTACCCAAATCACTGAACTGCTCAAACTTCTGGGTTAATAGTGTCAGAGGAACTAGTGGGGCCTTAGCTAGCCCATATTGTACCTTCCTCTAGGGGGATACAGCCCTGCTCCATGAGGACAGCTTGGTGAATGGAACATGGCTGGCCTGCAGCCTCTATTTGCTTCTTGGTCAGGCACTCTTGTTTAGTGAACAACCTGTACAACCCTACATGTAGGGTGACCAACTCATCTGGTTGACCTCCATGACCTGGGAATATTCTGAGTTCTGGGGAAACAGAAATAGGTGGTCACTGTATTAGTCTGTTCTCGCATTGCTATAAAGAATTACCTGACTTTGGGGGGCCGAGGCGGGCAGATCACGAGCTCAGGAGATCGAGACCATCCCGGCTAACATGGTGAAAATCCGTCTCTGCTAAATATACAAAAAATTTAGCCGGGCGTTGTGGCAGACGCCTGTAGTCCCAGCTACTCAGGAGGCTGAGGCAGGAGAATGGCGTGAACCTGGGAGGCAGAGGTTGCAGTGAGCTGCCGAGATCGAGATCGCACCACTGCTCTCCAGCCTGGTTGACAGAGCCAGACTCCGTCTCAAAAAAAAAAAAAAAAAACCACTACCTGAGACTCGGTAATTTATAAAGAAAAGAGGTTTCATTGGCTCACGGTCCTGCAGGTTGTACAGGAAGCATGGCTGCAGAGGCCTCAGGAAACTTACAATCATGGCAGAAGGTGAAGCAGAAGCCAGCACATCCTACATGACTGGAGCAGGAGGAAGTGGGAGGGGGGACACACTTTTAAACAACTAGATCTCATGAGAACTCACTCACTATCACGAGAACACCAAGGAGGATGTCTATCCCCATGATCCAATCACCTCCCATCAGGTCTCTTCTCCAATTCAACATGAGATTTGGGCAGGGACCGGCCGGGCGCGGTGGCTCAAGCCTGTAATCCCAGCACTTTGGGAGGCCGAGACGGGCGGATCACGAGGTCAGGAGATCGAGACCATCCTGGCTAACACGGTGAAACCCCGTCTCTACTAAAAATACAAAAAAAAAAAACTAGCCGGGCGAGATGGCAGGCGCCTGTAGTCCCAGCTACTCGGGAGGCTGAGGCAGGAGAATGGCATAAACCCAGGAGGCGGAGCTTGCAGTGAGCTGAGATCCGGCCACTGCACTCCAGTCCGGGCGACAGAGCGAGACTCCGCCTCAAAAAAAAAAAAAAAAAAAAAGAGATTTGGGCAGGGACACAAATCCAAACCATATCAGTCACGCCACCTACATGGTGGCCCTGGGTAATGGTAATAGTTCCATATATTCAGAGCTCAGCTGGTCTATTCTGTTACGTTTGTCATTTATTTGGTTACAGATAGCATAACGAAAGGACCATGGGGTCTGGACAGACAGTGGCTCGAGTCCCAGCTCTGGCTGTCACCGGCTTCAAGACCTTAGGCCAGCTCCCCACTCTTCAGAGCCTCAGTTTTGCCATCCATAAAATACAGGCAGAAAATATCTACCTTACAAGGTTGGTGTGAGGCTCATTTAACGAGCCACAGTCGGTAAAGGGTCGGGGCAGGGCCTGGTGGCTTCTCAGGAAGTGTCAGCTGTCCCCCGTTGGGTGGAGGTTGACTGCTCGATGGAGGAAAGTTGCACTCCGCAGGACAGGCGATCGTGCAGCCAGGGGGACTTGTGCAAATGTGCACAGGCATTAATCAGTAATCGCCATGAGCAGGCTGGGACTTCAACTCCACTTACCAAGTTAAACAGCTACAAGTTAAAGAGCTAAGAGATGCTTTTAATATTTAACCTGGGCCTTGACTACAGCACTCTATTCCATTGAGCTGATTAATTGACTGGTTTGTTCTCAGATCTCTAATGAAAAGAAAGAACTTCAGAATCTTCCCAGGTGTCTGGGACCATGGGATGCACGTGTGCAGAGGTAACCATCCCCACAGGCAGCTTCCACATTAGAGAAGTTGATATCCACAGTGGGGGGGCTTGAGCTTAAAGTTGGACATTTTGTTTGTTGCACACTCTTTTTAGCCAACAGTATTTAAAGGTTAACCTCTGTAATAAATATTGCATGTTAACGGCCAAATTCACACAGACTCAATTCCCTTTCCCGGCACTGCCCTTCCTCTCCCCTCATCCCTTGTCCCCAGAATGATAAATGACCCCCACGAAGTCTAGGGTCCTAGTATGTTTTCAGTGGCCTCCAAATCTCACGCTTAAAACTGTGGGTTCATGGACAGGGGAGTCAGCTCATGGCTCACTTTGTGTAGCAGATTTGCAAGGAGAAGGAAGCTTACGTTCACTGAGGCCAGTGGCTGTGAACACTGGACCTTTCTCAGCTGCTGTTGTGCACAGACCCTGGAGACAGGACAGTCCTTCCATGCAAACATCATCCTACTCAGTGGGCCAGGGATGGGCACCTGAACCTGGAGTAGCTCCAGTTCAGGGCAGCCAGCTTCCTGCCTGCTCAGCGAATCGAAGCCTGCCCAACCCACCCCACCCCAGAGACCCCCCACCCCCCACCCCCCACCCCCCAGTCTAAATTCCTAGCCGGAGTAAAAAGCCAATGGGAAAAGAGTCTTATATACACGGCAGCAGAGTGAAACCACATCAGCTACCTGTTCATTTTTTTTTTGTCTTAAATATAAGCAGGAGTCAGTGGGGGATGATGCCCTTGTCGCATGTAAAGATCTTAATCGCTCCTTAGATCTGATGCCCACGTCTCACTCCCACCTCCTTTTATACCCGCTGACCGCGTCCCGGAGTCTCATCTGTCAGTCCATTGACCCTGTTTCCTCTCCAGCGTCTGTTGTCATGACATAGACTGCAGTTGCTCAGCCTGTGTCATCTGCCAGCTCTCTACTGTCAGCTTTTCATCTTTCAGACATGCGTTGAAATCTCTCATTTGTGATTTTCCCTCCTTCCTATAACTCCTCCTCTATCCCTTTTTCTTTTATCTTAATTCCAGCAAAGTCTCAAGTACCAAGGGAAGGCAACTCTACACCTGAGCTGCTGTTTTGAGCCAGAAGCCATGAGATGTCTCTAAACAACGAGAACTGCTCTAGTCATGGAAAGTATGCATCGTAAATTCCAGTGGAAAACATGGAAACCTTTTGTTTAGATGGGGCACAAGTCATTGTCATTTTACTTCAGATTCTTTTACAGTGTTACAGAAAGGGCCAAATCAGCCATAACCAAGACCTGCTAACCCTGAGGACCTCACGTATCTTGTTTCTTAGTAAATATTGAAAGGAGTTCTGTAACTCATTAATTGTCCTTAATGAATAATGGTGACTCACCCTTATATTTTGTTTTCCCCTCTTGAGGCTGAAACCATGAAACCAAATGCAAAAGCTTGGACACTTTGGAAAAAGACAATAGCAATTATGTGGGCTACTGCTGTCCAAACATAGCAGCATTCGTTAATGGCACTGTGGCTCTCTCAAGTTACCGATTAAGCATTAAAAATAGAAACATGGCTTGCTTATGTTTCAAATGCTGTCTCATTTATCACCCGAATGCAAATACTATTTGTCTGCATATTCGTAAGAACCAGCACCTGCACAACACGTCTTTCTTACATAACGGCTTGGGAGTGCCATGAATGGTGGGAAACTGCAGCATATCTGAGCTGAGAGAGTGGATCTGCAGGTCCTGAAGCGGGGGCCCTGGAGTGGGGTTTTGAAAGGTGGGTTGGTTTGGCAGGCCATTGTAATGACTGGTCCACGAGTCACGGTGGGAGGAACTGGCTTCATCTGCAGATAGATGCCAGGCTACTCCTGAAGCCAAGGAAAACATCATTCAGGTGCCCGAGTCCTTTTGAAAAGTATCATCAACTGTAGTCCTCTTCCAAGGTTTAATTTGTTTAAGGAAAGGAAGTTCTGTTTTCCAAGAATTAAGCAGAGAGCTCCCAAACTGGGCTTCACCTTCCACCCACCATCACCAGCACGCACGAGCACTATCACTGCATAAAAGAGTCCTTCAGCTGCAGGTGTGGCTGCTGGATATTTTCTTTTTTTTTTTTTTTTTTGAGACAGAGTCTCGCTGCGTCGCCCAGGCTGGAGTGCAGTGGCCGGATCTCAGCTCACTGCAAGCTCCACCTCCTGGGTTCACGCCATTCTCCTGCCTCAGCCTCCCGAGTAGCTGGGACTACAGGCGCCCGCCACCTCGCCCGGCTAGTTTTTTTTTTTTTTATTTTTTTGCTGTTCCAAGATTATGTATTTTTGGTAGAGACGGGGGTCTCACCGTGTTAGCCAGGATGATCTCGATCTCCTGACCTCGTGATCCGCCCGTCTCGGCCTCCCAAAGTGCTGGGATTACAGGCTTGAGCCACCGCGCCCGGCCTGGATGTTTTCTTAAGAAGGATTACACCTCATTTCAATTCTCCAATATTCCTGAGACGTGGCTCACTCTTTCAGACAAAGATTCTTTGTTAATTCTAGAGACGATCTTCAGGGCATTTGTCATGTGGAAAGTTTTCAGGTTGTTTGCTTATTATGGGAAGCTTCTAATAAAATCAATCTGGGTTTTCAGCTTATTTGATGGAAGCCAGGTCTACAAATGTAGCAGATTTTAAAGTGTTCTCTCAAAGTGGAAAGAATGCAGGCTCTGGCATTCCTCCCGCTGAAGCGGAGCTAATGACAAGTTTTGGGAAACAGTGTTGGAATCAAGAGTGGCCAGAAGAATTGATTGCCCTGGGAGGTGAACGCAGGGAGCTGTGGATGTAGTTAAATGTGAGTCACATGACTAGCTTCTACTAAGGCAGGAGCAAAACATGATTTCCTTTAAATGATTAAACTGAGTGAATGCAAGAAAAATCTTGTTTCCCTCTAAATGTTGTTGTTCTCTGGGGCTTAAAGAGTTTCAAGATGAGATTTGTTTTCTTAAAAACTTGTTATCAATAGCTTCCAAATGAGACACATCTGTGGACTTAGTGCACCCAAATGACATCTGTGTTTGGCCCCACATCCTACACCTGGATGGTTAAAATGGCCCATCAAAAAAAGGCGGGGGGAGAGGCCAGGCACAGTGGCTTATGCCTGTAATCCCAGCACTTAGGGAGGCCAAGGTAGGTGGATTACCTGAGGTCAGGAGTTCAAAACCAGCCTGGCGGTTATGGTGAAACCCTGTCTCTACTAAAAATATGAAAATTAGCCGGATGTGGTGGCCAGCACCTATAATCCCAGCTGCTCAGGAGCCTGAAGCAGAAGAATCGCTTGAACCCGGGAGGCAGAGGTTGCAGTGAGCGGAGGTTGCAGTGAGTGGAGATCGCACCGCTGCACTCCAGCCTGGGCAACAGAGCCAGACTCCGTCTCAAAAAAAAAGGTGGCAGGGATCATAAATATTTTCTTTTTTAAATTTTTTTCTTTTCTTTTCGCTTTTTCTTTGGTTTGTTTGTTTTTGGTTTTTTTTTTGAGACGGAGTCTCTTTGGTCGCCCAGGCTAGAGTACAGTGGTGTGATCTCAGCTCACTGCAACCTCCGCCTACCGGGTTCAAGTGACTCTCCTGCCTCAGGCTCCCGAGAAGCTAGGACTACAGGTGCCCTTCACCATGCCTGGCTAATTTTTGTATTTGTAGTAGCGACAGGGTTTCATCATATTGGCCAGGCTGGTCTCGAACTCCTGACCTGAAGTGATCCACTTGCATCAGCCTCCCAAAGTGCTGGGATTACAGCCTCTTTTTCTTTTCTCTCTCTCTCTCTTTCTTTTTTTTTTTTCTTTTTCTTTTTGAGACAGAGTCCCGCTCTGTTGCCCAGGCTGGAGTGCAATGGCGCGATCTTGGCTCACTGCAAATTCCGCCTCCTGGGTTCAAGTGAGCACGCAGGCTAATTTTTGTATTTTTAGTGAAGACGGTTTCACCATGTTGGCCAGGCTGGTCTCAAACTCCTGAGCTCAGGTGATCTGCTCACCTCAGTCTCTCAAAGTGTTGGGATTACAGGCATGAGCTACCACGTCCGGCCAGATTATAAATACTTTCTTGTTCTTTTTTTTGTTTGTTTGAGACGGAGTCTCGCTTTGTTGCCCAGGCTGGAGTGCAGTGGTGCGGTCTGGGCTCAGTGCAACCTCCACCTCCTGGGTTCACACCATTCTCCTGTCTCAGCTTCCCGAGTAGCTGGGACTACAGGCGCCCGCCACCAAGCCCAGCTAATTTTTTGTATTTTTAGTAGAGACGGGGTTTCACCGTGTTAGCCAGGATGGTCTCGATCTCCTGACCTCGTGATCCGCCTGCCTCGGCCTCCCAAAGTGCTGGGATTACAGGTGTGAGCCACTGCGCCCCGCCTCCTGTTCTCTCTTAATAATAAAAATAAATGGATGTGAATTTGAGTCCCATTTTTATAGCATTTTCTTAGGCATAAGTTTTTAAATGTCTACTCCTGAAGTGATAAAACAGTAAAATTTCAAGTCTGCAGTTGGGAGAGTTTAGCCGAAATTCCATTTTCACAGTTATTCTGGAATCCAATCAATCAGGATAAGAGTTAATGTTAAGTCAAGATAGGTGAGTTAAACCCAGGACTTTTGAATTGCCCTGTCCTGGAAAGGCTGGAATTTAAAGTTGCAGTAGGTGGGCAAGGGAAGGAAGTAATCACATCTAAGTAAAATACAGGACCAACCAACAGGAAGGCTTGCTGAGTTTGAATTTGGCAGCTTTGGAGCGTTTTCTACTCTGGTTAGTTCACTTAAAAAGAAAAGCGGTTAAGGAAAAAAAAAAAAAATCCAAGACCAAAAGCTGGACTTCTGACCACCATCAGGTATTTCCTTTTGCTTCTTTCTTGGGGTGGGGGCGGGGGTAGGGGGGGTGCTCTGCCTTTCTCCCTCATTTTTAAAGTTTTTCTTTCCCAAAAGTCATGACTATTTGGGGGTTTTGATGAGGCTCAACCTTCACACATCCAGTCTCCACTGGGGCAACAGAGGGAAGGAGAAGGCTGGAGGGGACAGTCGGTGCCCAGAGGATCGCCCCTTCCCTCTCGGGGCGTCTTAGGTCTGGCGGACACTGAAATGTCGGGGCGCACTGACAGCCGGACCCCGCGAAGGCAGCGCACGCAGCCCTGGGGTCTTCCCCTGCCCGCCCGCCCCGCGCATTGTTAGGGGGCTCAGGCGCTGGGAAGTCCCCCCACGCTCTCGCAGCCTCCCACGGGGCCCGGGAGCGTCGTCTGGGGAGCGTTTCCATAAATGAACAAACCCAGCCGGGGCCCCCGCGTGTTCAGCAATTCCATGCGGCCGGTACAGGGCTGACCCGAGGGCGGGGAGCGAAGGGGCCCGTGGGCGGGAGTTGGGGGACTGCAGGGGGAGACCTGGCAGGGGAGGCCGCGCCCGCACCCGGTGCCCCTCGCCTAGGGCCGGTGTGGACCCCCTGGGGATACCCGTGCAGCCCCTGCCTCGCCCGCCCCACCCCAGGCTCGGGTTCGCACCCCCGCCTCGGCGCCCTAGACCCTGGCCGCGGCCGCTTCCCGGGCCTCGCCCCGCGCCTACCCCTGCAGCCCGTCCCGGCCGCACCCCCCAGCGTCCCCGCCCCCGGCCGCGCCCCCTCACAGGGGCCTGCTCGGCGGTCCCGGAGGCAGCGGGCGCGCCATGGGCAGCGGCAGCAGCCGGAGCGGCCGGACCCTGAGGCGGCGGCGCAGCCCCAAGAGCCTCCCCGCGGGGCCGGGAGCGGCTGCCCTAGAGGGCGGGACCGGGCGGCGGATGCCGGTGGCGGCGGCCGAGGCCCCGGGGGCAGCGGCGGAGGAGGCGCCCGGCCGCGACCCCAGCCCCGTGGCGACCCCCGACGGCAGGGACGAGACGCTGCGCCTTCTGGACCAGCTGCTGGCCGAGTCGGCGGCCTGGGGCCCCCCGGAGCCTGCCCCGCGCCGCCCAGCCCGGCCCCGACCCACCGCGGTCGCGGGGAGCGCGGTGAGTGTGGGAGCCGCGGGGCCTCGGGGGACGGCAGGGATCTCACTCGCCGGCCGCGCGTCCCCGCCCCAGCCCTGGGCGCCGGTCGCGCTGCGCCCCCTTCCAACCTCCGACCTGCGTGTCCCCCGCCGCCCCGCCCTCCCCGTCTCTGGGCCCCCGGGTTTCCTCCCTCTCTGCCCCGTCTCCGGGTCTGTGTCCAGGCCTGGGGCGATCACGCTGGGAGCGGCCGGGGAAGGACACCCCTAGGCGCAGCGCGCCGGGCTCCCGGCTCCCCTCGGGCCTGCGCCCCCGCCTGGCCTTCCCGGGCTGCCTTGGAAAGGGGTGCCGGGGGTGGTTGCGGGCCAGACGGCGGCTCAGAAGCGCCCTGCCGCGCCCACAGGTCTGGATCCTCGCCTTGTTGGGCAGGCAATTCTCGTGTTACTGCTATTTTTAAGATGCTGCAGAATCTCTTCTGCGCTTCCTATTCTCTCTCCCTGAATACTCGTAATAACAGTCCTGCTGTTCTAAAAAAACAATAAAACGAGCACTCTGGTTTGGCAACCGTCTTCGCTCCAGCAGAGCTGAATGAACAAGATCTTTAACATCCGCTCCCGGGCTGGGGGAGGATGCCAAGGGCCGCGTCCTCCTCCCTGGGGTCCCGGAGGCTTTGCTTAGCAGCCGCTGGGGGCCGAGGGAGATGCCTTCCTGGGCGGCCAACCCACTGTGGAATCCTGAAAAGGCCCCAGGGAGGGTGGGGGAGAGGGACAGCCCCAGGCCACAGTGCACAGAGCTCTCTCCCTCCGGCCCTGGTTCCATGCTACCCTCCCTTAGGTCTTTAAAAAAGAAAAGCGAGCTGCAGTGAGTAGTGCTGAATTATATAACAAGATTCCTTTAATACCACATCAGCCTGCTGTTATATAACACTGACTGGACAAGTAGCTGAGAAATTTGGGGGGAATTCACACATAGCAAGGAGGCAGTTACTTTTAGTGTTCATTTTCAAGTGCTTTGGAAACTCAGAGGTGAAAATGAGAGGCAAATAAAGAGTGGATGTTGTGCGCTCTGATTTGCTGATATTCATCATGGTGACTGCTCGTTCTTTAAGTCACTTTCCAGATATCATTTGAGCACCGATCCCGCTATGGGCGCTAGGGATGAGGCCACACGGTGTAGCCCTTGCCCTAAAGTCTGCAGCTCAATGGGGGAAAGTAGAAAGCAGGGCAATGAGAGTTAAGTATCCAGAGGCCACAGGAGAAAGAGGCTAATCTCAAGAGAGGCAGGGAGGCATTCCCGAAGGGATGAATTTGGAAGTTGTCCTGAAACTGGAAGGGTCTGTGGATGTGATCCAGGCAGCAAGTTCTGTGCAGAGAGAACCTCATGCCTAATATCACTGGTGGCTGGGGCAGCTGGTGCCCTGGGCATGGGTCAGAGAGGTCTTAAGAGAATATGCCAGGCTGCAGTACGCCATGCCAAGGCTATTCCACGTTAGCGAGTTTGGATTACTATGAAAGCTCTGGGTATCTGAAAGGTAAGGATTGTGACAGTTTGTGTTTTAGGAAGGTCACACCGACAACTGTGGGGAGGATGAACTGAACAGAGTCGGACTAGGGATAACATGACCACCTGTGTGTGTGGGTGGGGGAGTCTGCAATGGTCCAGGTGGCCGAGTCCTGAACCGAGGCAGTGGCAGTGAGAAGCTTGCAGAGGAGATGGTCTCAGGAAGTATTGAGGAGGTCAGCCAGCTGCAGTTGCCCTTATGGGTGTGAACTGTGTGTATCTTTTTTTTTTTTGAAAAGGAGTTTCACTCTGTTGCCCAGGCGAGGGTCCAGTGGTGTGATCCCAGCTCTCTGCAACCTGTGCCTCCCAGGTTCAAGCGATTCTCGTGCCTCAGCCTCCTGAGTGTCTGGGATTATAGGTGCCCACCACCACGCCCAATTTTTGTATTTTTAGTAGAGACGGGGTTTTGCCATGTTGGCCAGGTTGGTTTTGAACTCCTGACCTCAGGTGACCTGCCCACCTTGGTCTCCGAAAATGCTGGGATTGCAGGTGTGAGCCACCTCACCCAGCCGACTGTATGTATTTTCTGCACCATAAATGTTTCTTGATTGAATGAATGAATCCTAGAATCACAGATTATTCCAGGTGTAAGGGAGCCCTTGGGTCCAATTCATTATTATCAGATAATACCTACATACTACAGATGTGCGCCACTACACCCAGCTAATTTTTGTATTTTTAGCAGAAACGGGGTTTCACCATGTTGCCCAGGCTGGTCTTGAACTCCTGACCTCAGGTGATTCACCCCCCACCCCGCCCCCGCCTTGGCCTCCCAAAGTGCTGGGATTACAGGTGTGAGCCACTGTACCCGGCCAATAACTACTTTTAGTTTCTTTAGGAAGAAAGGAGGAAAGGAAACCTTTTATAGCTTCATAACTATCTAGCATTTTGGAGGAGAGATATATTCTTCATAAGAAAACATCAAACTTGAGTGAAAGTTATTCTTTTAGGCACTCACATTTAAAAATTTTAACCACTATTGACTGGGAGTGTCTTAGAGACTGTCTGTTTATCCCCGAATCATCATTCTGAATATTATGTTTTGTTTTGTTTTTGTTTCTTGAGACAGAGCCTCGCTGGAGTGAAGAAATGGGGAGTGAGGTGGCAGGCACAGAAGCTGGGGTTGTGCTGGGGGAGGGGAGCTTCTGTAGTCATCCAAGTGAGATGTGGGGTCGTTTGGACCGGGTTGGCGGACGGTGGTGAGGGGCGGTTGGCTTATGGACTTACTAGTGGGGTGACTGGGATGTGTGAGGAAGAAAGGAATCAAAGGTGACCCCGAAGTTCTTGGCCGGAGCCACTGGAGGGATGTAGCTGCCATGAACAGACACAGAAAATGTGGAAGGGGCAGGTTTGGGGTGTCATTAACCAGGAAGTTGGTTTTCAGTATGTTAAATTTGAGATGCCTGTCAGACAACCAAACAGAGATTTCAAGTGAGTAGATCTTTGTAAGAGTTTAGCAGTCAGGGGAGAGGTCAGGTTTGGAGTTCATTTAGGAGCCATTAGAACATGGGAGGGTTTAAACCCATGAGATTAGATGGGATCACCAGTGACGATGCTGCCAGCATGTGCTTAGGAAACATGGATGGGCACCGGGCTCTGTCCTGGGAGCTTCATGTATGTGAACTAACGTGGGGCAAGGCCAGGGGTTGAGCACGCTGTTCGCAGATTGAGGAGATAAGGGCATCCTAAAGAACAGCCAGTGAAGGGGAGAAAACCAAGAGAATGCAGCATCCGGAAGCCAAGGGAGGAAGGTGCTTAGGACGGAGGGCAGGCTCAGCTACTGGAAGTTCTGCTTGGTGGGATACATGCGGAAAGCCTGAGAGCTGGTGGTCGAACTGAGCCACTCGGTGGTCTCGAGGTCCTTGGTGAGAGATGGCGCCTTGGGCTGGAGTTCATGGAGAATAGGACACAAGGAATGAGGCGCAGTCAGCTCTTGTAGGAAGGCTCTTTTTACAGTGCAGTGGTAGTAGATGGCAGTAGGGATGGCACTGCTGGACATGGAATTCACCAGAAAATCTTAGTCCCAGAATGGGCTGGGTAAGAGGAGGTTTTAAGCATTAGATGCCCTCCTGAAATTTGAAGGAACCCTTGGAGAAGAAATTTTGGTTTGATGAAGTAGACATAGATTCAGTATTTTAATTTTAATTTTTTTTATTTTTGAGATGGAGTCTTGCTCTGTCGCCCAGGCTGGAGTGCAGTGGCATAATCTTGGCTCACTGCAACCTCTGCCTCCCGAGTTCAAGCAATTCTCCTGTCTCAGCATCCCGAGTAGCTGGGACTACAGGAGCACGCCACCATGCCTGGCTAATTTTCTTGTATTAGCCAAGACGAAGTTTCACTATATTGGTCAGGCTGTTCTTGAACTCCTGACCTCAGGTGGTCCGCCTGCCTTGGCCTTCCAAAGTGCCGGGATTCAGTATTTTTACTAGCAGGTAGTAATTCAGACTGTTTTCCTCCCTCTGCCTATAAACCTGGGTCACTCAAGATCAAGGGAAGTATGTTATCTGAGACTTCTTCTGTTTTGCAAGAAACAAATAGTGTCCTCTCCTTAGGCTGAAGGACTCTGTCATCCACCATTTTTGGGAAGGTTCCATTTGCTGTAGCCATGGAGCATCCAGATAATTCTTTCTTGCCTGTTACCCCAGCCAGGACTTTCCAGTAATCCTGGCATGCAGCTGCTATGGAACTCACAGGGTAAAGAGAGCAGTCGCAATGAGTGCCTGGTGGGACAGCAGCTCCACAGAAGGATGCCAAGTTGATGGGCAACCTAATGGACTTGCAGCGAGAAAAGTCACTGTCCTGAAGATGGTGACTATCTGCCTGCGTTCAAGTCTGTAGCAAAGAATACAAATTTAAATGGCAATAAGTAATATTTCCATCGATCCAGGGGACAAGAAGAAAGGATGGTGCAGACCCCCAAAAATCTCATAACCGTGCTGGGAAGGGGTGCGTAAATGAGTGTTTGCAAGTTTCCGTGAAAGCATGTTGCAGAGGCAGGTTCCGGTGCGTCTGCACACGCAGAGGCGTGGGAATCCCACCCGAGGCGGAAGTCTTCCAGTGGATCTGGCGTCTGAGTTGGTTCTGAAGGATCACTAATGTGTTCCAGCAGTTGGCAAAGGGTGGAGCTTTCCATAAAGAAGAAACAATGTGTAGAAAACCCCAGAGGTCCAGAAGCGATTTTTTTTTTTTTTTTTTTTTTGAGATGGAGTCTCACTCCGTCTTGCCCAGGCTGGAGTACAGTGGCACAGTCTTGGCTCACTGCAGCCTCCTCCTCCTGGGTTCAAGCAATTCTCCTGTCTCAGCCTCCTGAGTAGCTGGGATTACAGGCATGTGCCACCACACCCAGGTAATTTTTATATTTTTAGTAGAGACGGGGTTTTGCCATGTTGGCCAGGCTGGTCTCGAACTCCTGACCTCAAGTGATCCACCTGCCTCAGCCTCCCAAAGTGCTGGGATTACAGGCATGAGTGACCGCACCCAGCCCAGAAGCACTTTTGAACAGCCTAGAGTTTATGTGCCATTCAGCTAGGTGATGTTGGAGAGCAGAAACCGACGAGACAGGTTTGGGTCCCATTTTCACAGGATTCCAGGCTAAGAGGTTGAACTGTCCTGTAGGCAGTGAGGAGCTAGGCGAAGTTTTCTGTGTTTCGTTATTTTTAAATGTTTATTTTAAAAATTACACAAGGTGGCCGGGCGCGGTGGCTCAAGCCTGTAATCCCAGCACTTTGGGAGGCCGAGACGGGCGGATCACGAGGTCAGGAAATCGAGACCATCCTGGCTAACATGGTGAAACCCCGTCTCTACTAAAAATACAAAAAAAACTAGCTGGGCGAGGTGGCAGGCGCCTGTAGTCCCAGCTACTCCGGAGGCTGAGGCAGGAGAATGGCGTAAACCCGGGAGGCGGAGCTTGCAGTGAGCTGAGATCCGGCCACTGCACTCCAGCCTGGGCGACAGAGCGGGACTCCGTCTCAAAAAAAAAAAAAAAAAAAAATTAGACAAGGTAATACACAGGCACACGAGGGGACACTGAAAAGATGCACTGCAAAGAAGGTTTCCCTTCCTCCTTGTTCCCCAGCTCTTTCCCCAGCTCCCCACTCCAGAGACAAGCAGCTTCTCAGTTTCTTGTATGTCTTCCCAGCCTGTGTAATAAAAGGATACACAGTTGCCGGGGAGGTTGTACTGGGGGAGACTGCATGGGGGGAGACTGCATGGGGGGTAGACAGGAGCCCAGGTAAGGGAGGAATTCAGGTAAGAGGTAGAGGAGGAGGTGAGGTGAGCCACTGAGTGTGACAAGCAAGGGAAAGCGAGTTTCTAGAAAGACTCCAAGATTCCCTGCTTGTGTGGTTGAGAAGATCAGAACACCATTAACGAGATGGGCCTAGTTTTGTACAAGTTGAGTTTTGAGTCCTAGGTGGATAATTTCCGTAGGCTGTCCAAAATTCCTGTTAACCGCAAAAAGTGGTTGGAGCTGGAGCTGTCATTTTGTGGACATCAGCATTTGGATAGTGGCTGATGCCATACCAGAGTACAGTTGCTGAGGGAGAGCGTGTGGAGGGGTGGGGAAGGATGCCAAGCCCGGAACATGGAGAACATCAAAAACTGAAGGAAGAATTGTCCTTTTTGGAGTTCTATAAAAAGAATAGGATTTGAAAATGTGAGAAGCCCAGTGCCTCGACAGCGGGGAGGAGTGGGCAGCTTCAGAGGCTCTCTCCCTTCACGGTCCCTGGCTGCTGGCTGCTGTAGGTGATTAGAAGCCTGTCTACATCACGGTCAGGGGTACAGCCTCACGTTTCCTGCCCTGCTGAGATGCCGTGGTGGCTGCTGCTGAGTACTGGGCACAGCAGGGTGTAGAAATGCCGTGGACAGGACGATGCTGGCTCATGCATTCTTTGAGAGATGCTGACCAAGAGCTCTTAGCCTTGGAGCTTTGAGTCCCATAGGACTAGGGCAGACCCTAACTAGACTCCGGGGAGGAGGGTCAGAGCAGGGCTTTGTGCACAACAGAGGCCCTTCTGCCCCTAAATGCTGTGAGCCCATTACCCCGCAGGGAAAGCAGCCCCCTGCCCAAGGCCACCCATTCCGATTCCCAGCAAGCTCTGTTTCTTGATGGTAAATGGCCAGACCGCTGTCATTTCTTGATATTGCTGAAATCTCAGATGACTTGAGCTTAAGGGACCTCACGGACGGTTCAGTCCCACCTTCTTATTTACATCGGAGGACTTTGGGGCCCAGCAAGGAGTAGGAGGATGCCTGTTTGCAGGTCAGACCAACCGCAATCCACACCCTGCTAGCACGGACAAGTCTCTCAGACCCTGAGTCCAGTGACAGCCTCTTTGGGTCTCCCTTGCCTTTTTCCCTGTGGCTTTGGAAACACCTCCTTCAAGGCAAGGCCTTCCCAGTGGAGACGGGCCCTGGACTGGCAGCCCACAGCCAAGGGGGTTTCCCAGAGCCTCTTGTCATGTCCTTGTCATGTTAGACATGCAAGACAGGTCTCATCGCAGAGCCCACCTGCACCATTCCCACACATCTGCACTGGTCCCCCAAGCAGGGCCCACCTGTACCACCCTCCCACGCAGAGCCCACCTGTACCGCTCCCCCCCAGAGCCACCTGCACCACTCCCACACACAGCTAGCCTGTACTGCCCCCTGCCCCTCACAGAGCCCACCTGCACTGCTCGCACACACCTGCACTGCTCCCACACAGATGCACTGCTCCCCTGTGCAGACCCCACCTGCACCATCCCCCCAACGCAGAGCCCACCCACACCACTCTCCCACTCAGAGCCTGCCTACACCGCTCCCCCACGCAGACCCCACCTGCACTGCTCAGCTTCTGTTGCCTGCAAAGCCCTGCGGTGGAGCTTCCGGAGGGCACTGGGACCTTGGCCTCTGTGTGGGGAGTACAGTGCCCTCTGTTGGTGAGCAACAGAATGCGACTAGCAAAATTGTGAAAGCTGGGTCAGGTCTAGGAGAGCCGTTGTAGGAGCTTCTCTACTGTACATGTTCAAGTTTCCTTAAGAAAACATAGAAAAGCCAAACAAACCAAACCTGGGCTTCAAAGAAGGATAATTCTTAAAGAAGAAGGGGGAAGTGTATCCATATGATGGAATAAAAGGAATGGAATTGTTCTGTCAATTACACATACAACTGGTATGTGTGCATGCATACATATAAAGCTGCTAAAAATTAAGAGTTAATGGAAGAACTCTTTCAGGAGAAGAAATCCACTGCATATTTTATTTTTGGTAAATATGCAGTGGATTTTCTAAAAAGTAACCTTTGGGCCGGGCACGGTGGCTCACACCTGTAATCCCAGCACTTTGGGAGGCCGAGGCAGGCGGATCACCTGAGGTCAAGAGCTCGAGACCAGCCTGGCCGACATGGTGAAGCCCCATCGCTACTAAAACTACAAAAATTAGCAAGGTGTGGTGGCGCAGATGCCTGTAATCCCAGCTACTCGGGAGGTTGAGGCAAGAGAATCGCTTGAACCCAGGAGGTAGAAGTTGCAGTGAGCCAAGATCGTGTCATTGCACTCCAGCCTGGGCGACAAGAGCGGAACTCCATCTCAAAAAAAAAAAAAAAAAA
>NC_045448.1:9832324-9854219 GCF_002776525.5 Piliocolobus tephrosceles | reverse complement strand
TAAGAGATGATCTTATTCGGTTCCTTCTCATATGTTTTCTGCTTCTTGTTTAGCTGTGGTTGGTCTTTCCAAAGCCCCCCTAGAATCTCGAGGGATGACACCCCTCGCACGTACACAGACATACACATACAAACACATGCACACGCACACAAACATACACATACACATGCACACGCACACTCGACCTGAGCTCAGCCCAGTTCCCAGGGCCCCAGTCCAGGTGCCGCCGGCTCCCCATGTCCAGGTGTCTGTGACCTGCAGGTGGAGGCAACCCCATGGAGGAGTCTGTGTCTGCAGGAGGCTGGAGCCGCCACCTGGGGCTGCTGTGTCTTCGCTTTTCATACCAGCTCCCCCTCGCTGCTTCAGCAAGCTTGTGTGTTCTGGGAGTCTGATGCTTTTTCCATCTGAGAAAGTCAAGTTAAAGGCTTAGACAAATTGGCCAGATAAACGGCCACACAATAAAATCTCAGGCATAGAGAAAAACACAGGTGAGAACAACAGGAACAGCAAGCCTGAGCCATCAGGGAAATGGCTTCCTCCTGCACCCACGCTGGGGGCCGTTCATGCATTGGATGGCATTCCATCCGGAAGGCTGGCCTGAGGCTGCAGGGTCTTCTCCTTAGTAGGGAGCAGTGCAAAGTCAGGTCCCTACGCCAGGCATTCCAAGCCCCGTGCTGCAAGGGTCCCGCCGCCATTTCAGAAGGGCAGCAGCAGGCAGCTCAGTGTCCACCCTGACAGACCCTGGGCTTGGCTGGGTGTCCTGCCTTAGCTTTAAGAGGTTCTCAGAGCCGGGCACAGTGGCTCACGCCTGTAATCCCAGCACTTTGGGAGGCTAAGGTGGGTGGATGGCCTGAGGTCAGGAGTTTGAGACTAGCCTGACCAACGTGGTGAAACCGCGTCTCTACTAAAAATACAAAAAAATAGCTGGGCGTGGTGGCAGGCACCTGTAATCCCAGCTACTCAGGAGACTGAGGCAGGAGAATCGCTTGACCCCAGGAGGCAGAGATTACAGTGAGCCAAGGTCATGCCACTGCACTCCAGCCTGAGTGACAGAGCGAGACTCCATCTCAAAACAAAACAAACAAAAAAAGGTTCTCTAAGGTGGGTGGATGGCCTGAGGTCAGGAGTTCAAGACCAGCCTGGCTAACATGGCGAAACCCCACCTCTACTAAAAATAGGAAAATTAACCAGGCTTGGTGGCACACACCTGTAATCCCAGCTACTCTGGAGGCTGAGGCAGGAGAATCGCTTGATACCTGGAGGCAGAGGTTGCAGTGAGCTGAGATCACGCCAGTGCACTCCAGCCTGGATGACAGAGCTAGACTCCATCTCAAAACAAGTAAAAAATAAAAGAGGTTCTCCATCTCACCCCATTTACAAAACAGCATGGGGAGTGCACGATAGAGGTCGGGGCAAAGCCACACCCGTCAGAGGGTAGTGGGCCGGGCTGGGAGAGGAGGGCACCCTGGGGAGCTCCTTGGCGTTGAACCAAGTACACCAAGGCCTGGAAGGTGAGGAGAGGGGAGCGTGAAGACACCGCTGTTGCGATCCCTTCTCACCCTTGCACTTCCCCGCCTCACCTGCTGAGCATTCACAGTGACCCTAGATATAGAAGTTCGTGACTTCAGGGTGTGTGTTTGGCCTTAATTTCGAATTCTTTTTTTTTTTTTTTTTTTTTTTGAGGCAGAGTCTTGTTCTGTTGCCCAGGCTGGAGTGCAGTGGTGCGATCTCGGCTCACTGCAAGCTCTGCTGCCTTCCGGGTTCATGCCATTCTCCTGTCTCAGCCTCCCGAGTAGCTGGGACTACAGGCGCCCGCCACCACGCCTGGCTAATTTTTTTTTTTTTTTTTTTGTATTTTTAGTAGAGACGGGGTTTCACCGCGTTCGCCAGAATGGTCTCGATCTCCTGACCTCGTGATCCGCCCACCTTGGCCTCCCAAAGTGCTCGGATTACAAGCGTGAGCCACTGCGCCCGGCCGATTTTGAATTCTAACAGGGGACATGAGCTGTTGGATCACCCAGCCTCTGTCTGGCTTCAGTGACAGGCATCTCACCGCCTCCTGGGGCAGCCTCTCCCTCGCAGGCAGTTCCGACTTAGTCCTCTGTGTCGAACACAACCCACCTCCCTGTAGTGCAGACACACTGAGCCCCTGTGACAGGCAGAAGTGTGGCCCATTTACACATGAGCTTTTCAGATATTTGGGGTAGCTACTCTGATCACTCAATTTATGTCATGGAAACTTTGGACATTGACAGGTTGCTTTCTGGCCTTATTACACATTATCCGGAAGTTTCCACTTCCTTGCATTCCTAGGTTAATTCCATTAGGCTCATGAAACCTGTATCTTCTATGATTTAAAACAAAAATTTTTTTTAGTAGTTTTCTCGGCCAGGCGCAGTGGCTCATGCCTGTAATCCCAGCACTTTGGGAGGCTGAGGTGGGTGGATCACAAGGTCAAGAGATTGAGACCATCCTGGCCAACATTGTGAAACCCCGTCTCTACTAAAAATACAAAAATTGTCTGGGTGTGGTGTCAGGCACCTGTAGTCCCAGCTACTTGGGGTGGCTGAGGCAGGAGAATCGTTTGAACTCGGGAGGCTGAGGTTGTAGTCAGTCAAGATCGCGCCACTGCATTCCAGCTTGGTGACCGAGCAAGACTCCGTCTCAAACAAAAACAACAACAACAAAATAAAAATAATTTTTTTTTTCTCCAGAAAGGGTAATAGGAGATAAACTCTAAGTCTTTGTATATCTGAAAATATCTTCATTTTCTTTTCTTTTCTTTTTTATTTTTTTCGAGATGGAGTCTCACTCTGTCACCCAGGCTGGAGTGCAGTGGTGCACTCTCGCGTCACTGCAAGCTCTGCCTGCGGGTTCATGCCATTCTCCTGCCTCAGCCTCCTGAGTAGCTGGGACTACAGGCACCCGCCACCACGCCTAGCTAATTTTTTGTATTTTTAGTAGAGACGGGGTTTCACCGTGTTAGCCATGATGGTCTCAATCACCTGACCTCGTGATCCACCCATCTCGGCCTCCCAAAGTGCTGGGATTACAGGCATGAGCCAGTGCGCCCGGCCATCTTCATTTTCTTAATACCTGATTAATAGTTTATTTGGAATTAAAATTCTGAGTTCAAAACAGCTTTCCCTTATACCTTTGCAGCCATTATAACAGTGGCTTCCAGTGTCACTGATGAGCAGGTGAGGCCACCTGACTCTTGGTTTCTTGTAGGTGGCCTGTCTCCGCCTGCTCATCCCTTCCTGGAGACTTTATTTAATTTTTAAAAATTAAAAACAAAATTTTTTTTGAGACAGAGTCTCACTCTGTCACCCAGACTGGAGTGCAGTGGTGCAGTCTCAGCTCACTGCAACCTCTTCTTCCTGGGTTCAAGCAATTCTCCTGTCTCAGCCTCCCCGGTAGCTGGGATAAGAGGTGCCCGCCACCACGCCCTATTAATTTTTGTGTTTTTAGTAGAGACAGGGTTTCACCATGTTGGCCAGGCTGGTCTGGAACTCCTGACCTCAGGTGATCGACCTGCCTCGGCCTCCCAAAGTGCTGGGATTACAGGTGTCAGCCACTGCGTCTCACTGTTTCATCTTGATTATTCTTTCATGCGCCCTCCCCCTCTAAATGTGAGTCCTTTTACAACCATTTATATTTATGAACCAAAAACTGGTTGACTAGCACATACAGCTGGAGTGGGTTTCTTTGTAGTCGTGTACACCTATTTACCCAAAAGTTTTTTCCTTTGAACAGAAAGATCTTGTAAGCTCTAAGAAGTTGTAAGCTCAACCCAGGCACCTCTTATGTTTGCAACCTAAATTCTCATCACCTGGATGGTCCAAAATACTTCAAAGTATAGATTTAACTTAAAGTGGTTTCAGACTGGGGATGCCTGCTATGTGCCTGGCAAAAGCAAATGCATCCCCTCTCTGGAGGAGGACCTCTTAGGCCTCAAAGAATACCCATAGGGAATTTTTCAAGGATGACAAGCTGCAAATGACAAAAAATAACCAACTCCCCAAAGAACCAAGTGAAGACTTAGAAGAAACAATAAACAAAAATGTACCAATGAAGAGCTCAGTTACTAAGATCACCAGACACAAATTATAATCAACTGCATTTATTATGTTAAAACACCTGCAAAGGACAAGGACTATAGAAAGTGACCTAGAAGATCTGAAAAAGAACCAAACAGGACATCTGGAAATGGAAAATATAATAAGCAAAATGAAAGATATCAATGGTATGGGTTTAACAGGTTAGACAGAGATGAAGAGAGGATTGGTGAGATGGAGAGAGGGAGATAGAAATGACCCAGAACACAACGTAGAGAGACAGGACCTGATAAAAGATAGCCGGAGAAGAAACTACAGCAAATAATCATATTCAGTCATGATGTGACGGAAAGTTTTTCTTTCAATAAAGGATTAAGATGGAGGTGACTGTCACCATCACTTCCTTTCACTGTGCTACTGGGGTTGGAGGTCCCAGCCAGTGCAGAGAGGTTAGGGAAAAAATGCAGAAGGACCAGAAAGGGAAAAATCAAATGGTCATTATTTCCAGATCATGTGAATGGGAAGAAAATTCAAAGGAATCCATAAATTACTAGAACTAATAAGAGAGTTCAGTCAGACTGCTAAGCACAAGATAAATTCATATATCTCTGGCCAGGCCCAGTGGCTCACGCCTGTAATCCGAGCACTTTGGGAGGCTGAGATGGGAGGGTCATTTGAGTTCAGGAGTTTAAGACCAGCCAGGGCAACACAGTAAGACCCCATCTCTACAAAAAATGAAAAATTAGCTGTTCATGGTGGCACGAGCCTGTAGTCCCAGCTACACGAGAGGCTGAAATGGGAGGATTGCTCGAGCCTGGGAGGTGGAGGCTGCAGTGAACTACGATCAGGCCACTGCACTCCAGTCTGGGCAACAGAGCAAGACCCTGTCTCAGAAAAAAAAGAAAAGAAAAGAAAAAAAATTTTTAAAAATGTATATATCTCAGTCATTTCTGAAGCATCAAGCAGGTAGACGATTTTATTTTAAAAAGATAACATTACTGGCTGGGCACGGTGGCTCATGCCTGTAATCCCAGCACTTTGGGAGGCCGAGGTGGGCGGATCACCTGAGAGGTGAGGAGTTTGAGACCAACCTGACCAATATGGGAAAACCCAATCTCTACTAAAAATACAAAAATTAGCTGGACATGGTGTCAGGCACCTGTAATCCCAGCTACTTGGGAGGCTGAGGCAGGAGAATGGCTTGAATCCAGGAGGCAGAGGTTGCAGTGAGCCGAGATCGCGCCATTGCACTCCAGCCTGGGCCACAAGAGCAAAACTCTGTCTCAAAAATAAAGAAATAAAATAAAAAGAGATATCCATGGTATCTCTATAGGGAAAATGATAACTTCTTAGAAGACACTAAAGGAGTGCTAAATGGATAGATATTCCCTATTTATACATTTGAAGACTTGTTATTGTAAAGCTGTAAGTCCCCCTGAAATGATCTGTAGTTTAATACAACCCTAGAAAAATCCCCAAGGTTTTTTCCCCCAAATATGACAAGCTGATTATAATACATGTACAGATGGTCCCTGATTTTGATGATTCAACATAGGGTTTTTCCACTTTACAACGTTTTCTTTGGGCCGTAACCCCATGGTAAACCGAGGAGCACCTGTATGTGGAAGTGCCAACAGCTAAGAATCACCGAGACTCTCTTGGAGAAAGAAAGAAGCTGGGAAGACATGCTTTAGCAGACAGCAAGACTTACCTGATGCCAGGAATGAGACAGGGTGGTTCTGGCACTGCACAGGTTGGCACGTAGACTGCTGGACCCTAGAAGCCACGGCAGCCACATGCTGTGTAGATACATCCTTGCCTTATGAAGAGAAACTGCTGCGGGGGGCAGGGAGAGAGTTCTAGGTGATGTTTAGAGTGGGGTCGGGGTTGCGTGGTTCCTGGAGGTGACACACGGGGTGTCCTCGTGCTAGGTGGCAGTGGGTCACATGACCCCTGGAGGTGGGTGGCCGTCTGGGAGGCAGCGAGTCTGGCCCTGGCTCTGCCGCTTGCTCTGTGTATGAGCTTTCCAAGATACTCCCCTCTTGCAGCCGCCATTTTCTTGCCTGTGCAATGAGTGGATGGAATTGGACAGCTCGAGAGCCTTTCCAGCTCTGAGGCTTATGGATCCTGGGTTGAAAGTGGTGGCCACTGTCTGTCCACACAAAGCCAAAGCCTTAGGCAAGCTGCACTGTTGACAATCTTTGAATGTCTCTTCGTTCCATCTTTCTGAAGGTGTCCGCAGAGCAGAGCACAGAGGGCCACCCGGGGAGCGGCAGTGTCTCTGAGTAAGTACTGGGGTGACACATCTCTCCCAGAAGCCACGGGTTCTTTTCGTTGACTCCAGCCAGCCTCAGAGCCCTCCTGTCCCCCACACTTTCCTCCAGGTCCTCACGAGGTTTCCAGAGGCAGCTTCCTCTAAATGCAAAGCCCTAGACCTCAAGGGAAGGTCCTGCCAAGGAGACTGCAGAAGGCTCACAATCTCACCGCAACTTTGCTCTTCCTCCTAAAAAAGGCCATGACCTGGATCAGACCAGGGCATGCCCAACCCATTTCCTGTTTGCACCTTAACTCATTCAAAAATATTCAGGTGCCATGCTGTGCGCTGTGGCCAGATCTAGGAACAAGACACAGCCTTTAAGGAACTTGCAGCCCAGGGCCAGCAGTGGGCCCACCTGCAGCTCCCGGGCATTCTACCAGGGAACCATGCTGAACACCCTTGAAGGTAGCAGGCGAGGAGCCTGGTCTCATTTCCTCCTTTAAAATCCCCCAGCCCCAGCGCCCAGGCCTTGTCTGTCTGCTCCAAGGATGACTTTCCACCCCAGGCCAGTCACCCCCTTGGCTTGCTCACCTCCAACTAATGTGGTAACGGGTCACTGGGAGTGGGTGATTGTCAAGTAAGATTGTGGGAGTGAAAAAGGTTGGAAATGTTAACCATTGTCCTTAATTACAAATGATTTTGGGACAGGAACCCTGCTGGACTCCCTTATTTACCAGACACTGGCAGGTCCCACCCTGAGCCCCACAGCGGTGCTGAGGGGTGCTGAGGGCTGCAATGCAGGGGCTGGGACTGAGGCCCTACCCAGGAGGGGCGTGGTCTGGGAAAATGCAGGCAGCAAGCTCCAGGGGAGGTCAGAACCCGTATTTTAACACAGCTTGAGGGGGCCAGGCCCAGTGGCTCACGCCTATAATCCCAGCACTTTGGGAGGCCTAGGCGGGTGGATCACTTGAGGTCAGGAATTCAAGAGCAGCTTGGCCAACATGGTGAAACCCTGTCTCTAGTAAAAAAAATACAAAAAAAAAAAAAAAAGCCGGACACGGTGATGTGCACCTGTAATCCCAGCTACTCCGGGGGCTGAGGCAGGAGAATCGCTTGAACCCAGGAGGTGGAGGTTACAGTGAGACAAGGTCATGCCACTTCGCTCCAGCCTAAGTGACAGAGCGAGAATCTGTCTCAGAAAAAAATAGATAAATAAATAAAAATAAAAATATAAAAATAAGATGGCTTCAAGGACGTACAGGAGTTGGCTGAGGAGAGAGGAAGGAAGGAGCCTCCTGGGACACTGTGTGGGCAGGGGGGGAGGCAGGAGGGAATGGGGGAGGGAGGATTAAGGCGTTGGGAGGGTTTTGAATGCCGAGCGGAAAAGGCTGGCCATTGCTTCCCAGTAGAAGGCTGTGGCCGGCTCTGGGCAATGTTAGAAGCCACTGCAGAGGGGGAGGTAGTAAGGATGCCCGCACAGCTCTGCCCCTGCCCTGTCAGCAGGGACTTTAGAGTTTCCATCAGCCCAAGGAATTTAGGATTAAATCCTACCATGAACTAATTAGCTATTATTTCTTTTTTTTTTTTTTTTGAGGCGGAGTCTTGCTCTGTCGCCCGGACTGGAGTGCAGTGGCCAGATCTCAGCTCACTGCAAGCGCCACCTCCCGGGCTTACGCCATTCTCCTGCCTCAGCCTCCCGAGTAGCTGAGACTACAGGCGCCCGCCACCTCGCCCAGCTAGTTTTTGTATTTTTAGTAGAGACGGGGTTTCACCGTGTTAGCCAGGATGGTCTCGATCTCCTGACCTCGTGATCCGCCCGTCTTGGCCTCCCAAAGTGCTGGGATTACAGGCTTGAGCCACCGCGCCCGGCCAGCTCTTATTTCTTCTGACTTTTACACATGCACATTCTAGGACTCCCCTCAAATTTCCGTTACTACCACTCACCAGTGGTACTTCACTCATTCAGTATACTTTATTTACTTATTTTTATTTTTTTAAAATTGTTTTGGGATAGAGTTTTGCTCTTATCATCCAGGCTGGAGTGCAATGGTACGATCTTGGCTCACTGCAGTCTCCGCCATCTGGGTTCATGCGATTCTCCTGCCTCAGCCTCCCGAGTAGCTGGGATTACAGGCACGAGCCACCTGCCCAGCTAATTTTTGTATTTTTTGTAGAGATGGGGTTTCGCCAAGTTGGCCAGGCTGGTCTCGAACTCCTGGCCTCAAGTGATCCGCCCGCCTTGGCCTCCCAAAGTGCTGGGATTATGGGCGTGAGCCACCGCACCCAGCCTTTTCATTCAGTATACTTTATTTATTTATTTATTTTTTTAGACGGAGTCTCGCTCTGTTGCCCAGGCTGGAGTGCAGTGGCTGGATCTCAGCTCACTGCAAGCTCCGCCTCCCGGGTTTACGCCATTCTCCTGCCTCAGCCTCCCAAGTAGCTGGGACTACAGGTGCCCACCACCTCGCCCGGCTAGCTTTTTTGTATTTTTTAGTAGAGACGGGGTTTCACCGGGTTAGCCAGGATGGTCTTGATCTCCTGACCTTGTGATCCGCCCGTCTCGGCCTCCCAAAGTGCTGGGATTACAGGCTTGAGCCACCGCGCCCGGCCCATTCAGTATACTTTAATGGGAGTCTCCCTGGGTGCTGCCCTGGGTGTGGGAGTGCCCAGGGCTCTCTCAGCCCCTCCAGCATGGTGCTCCCACCAGGAAGGAAACCCCAGGTCCTAGCAGGCCTGCCCCAGGGTCAGGGCTGGCAGCATCTGCCCTGTACCCACTGTGTTTCTCGCTGCCCACAGCACAGCACCTGGCTCCTGTGGCAGCCGCAGACCCTGTAGGCCAGTCTCAGCGCCCCCGGCGTGCAGCTCTCCGGCACCAGTGCCTCGCCCTGTGGCTGTGACGGTGTCCTGCCCTTCAGTCTCCTCCCTCCAGTGTCACCCTCGCCCTCCCAGGCAGGGTCCTTCCAACAGTGTTTCAGGGTGGAGGTGCTAATGTCTACCGCTGACTCTGGGATGCATCAGAAAATCAGATGAAGAAGTCAATAAGTATGTGATAAAGTAAATATAGCAAAGTTGAACTTAATTGTTCAATCTACAAATTTTAACTTTTCAGTATGTTTAAAATGTTTCATAATAAAATACCGAAGAAGAAACCCTTCAAAGCACAGTTTAAACATCTCCCTCATACTCTATCCCCTTCCTGCTCAAACTAGTGTCCCTTCTCCCGCATGGTGCAACTTCCCAGCCCTCTCACAAGTGGCCTGTCCTGTAGTAGGTCCACGTGATATGGCCCTGCCCTGTCCCCTCTCTTCAGGCCTCATCACAGAAGGAATCACATTTGCCTCTGGTCTCACATGTGCGCCAGGCACATGGTCGCATTTCGTAGACCCTTGTTGACAGGATTGTTTAATGTCAGCCTGGGGCCTGTGGGCCTTGACCCCACTGCTGACCATCCTGACGATGCCAGGTCCTCCCCCGGCAGGGCCCTGCGGAAGCAGCAGAGGGGAGCAGCTGTGCCTGAGGAAGTCGCTGCTTCCCTGAGCTTTTGGCTGGGCCATCCTGACCTGAAGTCTGTAAGGACGAGGTAGTGGAAGCCCAGGGACCCATGGAGGGGAACACAGGGGTTCTAGAAACTTCTTTTTTTTTTTTATTTTTGAGACGGAGTCTCGCTCTGTCGCCCGGGCTGGAGTGCAGTGGCTGGATCTCAGCTCACTGCAAGCTCCGCCTCCTGGGTTTACGCCATTCTCCTGCCTCAGCCTCCTGAGTAGCTGGGACTACAGGCGCCCGCCACCTCGCCCGGCTAGCTTTTTGTATTTTTTAGTAGAGACGGGGTTTCACCGTGTTAGCCAGGATGGTCTCAAACTCCTGACCGCGTGATCCGCCCGTCTCGGCCTCCCAAAGTGCTGGGATTACAGGCTTGAGCCACTGCGCCCGGCCTAGAAACTTCTGTCTGCAGCTGCTGCTGAAATTCACCTATTGTTCATTCTGCAAATGCTTGTTGAGTGCCCAGTGTAAGCCAGGCCTTGGGCCAGACACATTGGTGTCTGAGGTGAGAGAGGTTACTCCTCCCTGTTTTCCTAGTGAGTAAACTGAGATCCAAAGCAGGCTGTCCCCACGTTGTGGAGGTAGCAGATTCTAGAAAATTCTAGACCCAGCGAGGTGCGGTGGCTCACACCTGTAATACCAGCACTTTGGGAGGCCGAGGTAGGTGGATCACCTGAGGTCAGGAGTTTGAGACTAGCCTGGCCAACGTGGTCAGCCTGGGTAACATAGGGAGACCTTGTCTCCACAAAAAATACAAAAATTAGCCAGATGTGGTGGCACATGCCTGGGGTCCCAGCTGCTGAGGAGACTGAGGTGGGAGGATGGCTTGAGCCTGAGAAGTGGAGGCTATTGTGAGCTGTGATCTCGCTACTGCATTTCAGCCTGGGTGACAAAGCAAGATCCTGTCTAAAAACAAACAAACAAACAAACAAACAAAAGCATGACTTTAGGAATCCCTGCTGATGGAAAACCTGACAGTGAATGAGAATTTAAACAAAGATTCATTTCTTGAGTCCCTCAAGAGTGGGGAGGGAGACTTCCCAAGAATCGCTTTAGGATCCATTTTTCCCTTTTATCTGTGTGCCCCCACCCAGGTAGGGGGAAGAAAGAGCTTACAGCCCCACGTGGCTCTCCAAGCCCCACCAGTTGCCCCACGGTGTTGGCGGAGTGTTGCCAGGCAGACAGGGCAGGGGTGGCTATGGAGCCCAGTGGAGCCTGACTTCTCACAGGCCCTGGACTGCCTGCCATCCTGCCCACCCCAGCCCCAGGGCTGCCCGTCAGCTTCCCACGTGCCAGTCCCTGCTCTTTCTCCCCAAGATCCCAACTACAGGGCATGTCAGGTGCTGAGTGAGACAGGATGAGTGAGGAGAATGGCTGTGTGACCCTGGGCGGCCACCTCCCTCAGGGCTTAACTTCACATCCACAGGCAAGTGGGGGGCTGCCTGGTGAGCCCAGAGGGGCTTCTACTCCTGTGGGGGTCCCTAGGCCCAGAAGTGCTGCTTGAGGTTCCTGCTGACCAGGAGACCCTGTTGCCCTTGAGGGTGTCTGGGCGTCCCTTGCCCATTCCTCTTCTTCCCAACAATCCTCAGGGGAGTTGAGCCCAGGAGGATGGTGGGGAACGGGAAGGGCAGTGGCCGGGCCTCTCCTCTGTACTGGGTGCTTTGCTGGGCCCTTACTCTGTTTTTTTTTTTTTTTTTTTTGGTTTGTTTGTTTTTTCTGTTTTGAGATAGGGTCTTGGTCTGTTGCCCAGGCTGGAGTGCAGTGGTACAATTTCAGCTCATTGCAAACTCCATTTCCCAGGCTCAAGTGATTCTCCAGCCTCAGGCTCCTGAGTAGCTGGGACTACAGGCACGTGCCACCATGTCCGACTAATTTTCATACTCTTTGTAGAGACAGGGTTTCACCATGTTGGCTAGGCTGGTCTCGAACTCCTGAGCTCCAACCAATCCACCTGCCTCTGCCTCCCAAAGTGCTGGGGATTATAGGCATGAGCTACTGCGCCAGGCCAGGCATGAGCTACTGTGAAGCTAACAGCATCACAGTGACTTCTGTTGAGTGTTTCCTTAGTGCCCAGCTCTGTGGTAGACACACCGCGGGCGGCGCCTGGTCCAACCTTCAGGCCGGCCTTGTGGAGTAGCTGCTGGGTTTTATCCACAGGGGCATGAGGCCTGGTACACACCTTGCCCACAGCCACACAGCAACTGCGTGGCTGAGCCAGGTGAGATCTGCCTGCTTCCAGAGAATCTGCATTTCCACTGTGTCTCAGGGCTGCAAGGAACACATATTGCCTCCAGTGCCTTCGAGGACAGGCAGTGTGCCAGGAGCCCTGCAGGCGTCAACAGTGACCACACAGCTGTTTCTGCACACCGGCCGCAGGTGGTGATAATAAGTACAGTCCCTGGAGCCAGCTGGGCAATAGGGGCATGACACCTCCGGGGCATGAGAGGAGTGTGTCCCCTGGACGCCTGGAGGCCCACTGCTAGATTCCGATCCTTCCCGGGGAATGAAGTCAAGTGGCTGTGCCAGGGGGGCCCAGCTCTTGCCCTGAGTTCCGAGAGAGCCAGACGGGGACCCAGAGGCTGTGCTCTGAGCATCAGTGGGAGTGCAACCACAGAGGGACCTTTGAGTCCATCTGGCCCAGCCCCCCAAGCTCGCAGGTGGGGAACCAGATCGGGAAATGGGGGACGGCTCGCCCCAGTGTCTGGCAAGTGGCAGAGCAGTTGGCGGTGTTCCCCTTGCCCAGAGTCCCTGGCTGGCCACCGGGAGGGCAGCGTCCCACACCTGGCCGTGGGCAGCTGGCCTGCCTCTCCCGGACCCTGTCAACTGCAAACCTGCACACCCCCTTCCGAGGCAGCATCTCCAGGAAGCAGCACCCAGCCTGACCGAGGCTTCACGCCCTGCCCTGGGCTCCAGGACTCCCTCCTGCAAAGGTCTGCACATTTCAACACAACTGTGGCAGTCCGGGGACAGTTAGCACCACCCAGGTGTCCACACAAAGTCCACAAGGTCTGGGAGAGCGGGACGAGCCGGCAGGGTCCAGGCTGGTGGAGCCACTTTCTGGAGCCCAGGCAGCGGGAGCAGGAGCTCTAGTCTCGGTCCCTCTCAGCTAGGCTGCCAGGTGGGTTGAGGGAGTGGCGGGATCCTGAACGTGTGGATCCATAAAACGAGCAGCTCCTGTGAGACCCCAGAGGGTACAGGCACAGACCAATGTCCGCAAGCAACCAACATGACAGTAATTCCCTTTTATTTTTTTTTTATTTTTTTGAGACAGAGTCTTACTTTGTCTCCCAGGCTGGAGTGCAGTGGCTCATTCTCGGCTCACTGCAACCTCCACTTCCTGGGTTCAAGCCATTCTGCCTCAGCCTCTCGAGTAGCTGGGATTATAGGCACCCGCCACCCCACCTGGCTAATTTTTGTATTTTTAGTAGAGACGAGATTTCACCATGTTGGCCACGCTGGTCTCGAACTCCTGACCTCAAGTGATCTGCCCACCTCAGCCTCCCAAAGTGCTAGGATTACAGGCATGAGCCACTGTGCCTGGCCGTGATTCCCATTAAGGCTGTGGTGCCCTGGATTCCATGTCATATGTTGCCCATGCATTATCTTATGCCTCAGAACGACTCATGAATAAAGTTGTGTACATGAGAAAAAACTCGGAGGCTCAGAGACGCACTGGCCTTGCCTGAGGTTGCCGCCTGGGTGAGCCGCAGAGTTGGGATTCAAGCTCGGGTCTTCCCAGCCCAGAGCCTGCCCTCCCTCAAACAGGGCACGTGCTGGCTTCCACTCAGCGCAGGGGCTCAGTGTTGTGGGAGATGAAGCGATCGCAGCAAAGGCCTGCTGGTGGCTGTGTGCTGGGCGAGAGAGCCACAGGGTGTCCCAGGGCAAAGGCTTTTGGTTTGTGTTTCAGGATGGGCCCACTAGGAGCCATTGTGGTGGCCAGGGGAGATGAGTGTGAAGGCACCGTCCTGCCTCCTGACAGCCCCATCCCATTTCTGGCCCACAGAGCTCCAGGCAGTAGTGGCAAGAAGCCCGAGAGGCCGGCAGCCATCTCCTACGACCACGCGGAAGAGGGGCTGATGGCGAGCATCGAGCGGGAGTACTGCCGCTGAGGACAGCATGCCCCGCCGGGCCTCGGAGACACCTGCTGGCTGGGGCACCCCCTCCTCGCCCAGAGCTCTAGCAGGAGCTGAACCACCTCCAAAACGCAGTCACTCCCGGATATTCAAAGCTGACCTGGCAAATCCACTTTCAGACCCTGCTGACCTGGGCCAGCCACTGGCGGTCATGGTTGCTGGTGGGGGCGACTAGCTGTGCAGACCCACAGGTGCGTGGGCCCGGGCCGCCGGCGCCTCCTCCCCAACGCGGGGAGCCTGCCGGATTCTCCTGGAGCCTGAAATGCGTGCACCTCTTGGTTGCCCGCTTTCCACAGTGGGGAGGGCTCACGAGGCTTGGGTGACACAAGCGAGCCCCTCCTGGCATCCGCGCCACAACACTTCCGGAAGGTTACGCTGTGGAAGGTACACCCGTGCTGCTCCCTCAGTCTCAGGCCCATCTCTCCAGGGGTGACCGGGTCAATTTAGAGCTTCTCAACTTTAACTCCCTAATGAGCAGCCTGGGGGTGCTGTTGACATGCAGGGCCTGAGGTTCCTTACGTCTAACCAGCTCCCCAGCCCAGGCCCAAGCTCCGAAGCCCCAACTGCACTTTGAGGAGTGAGAATCCCAGCTTTGATCTACCTTGCAGTGGGAGGTAGAGCGCATCACTGCCTCTGGGCCTCAGTTTCCCTCTCTGGAAAATCAGCTCTGGCAGCTCTTGGAGGCCCTCCCCAGCTCTGACATTCTGGAACTGCACAAGCCCAGGCTGCCACTGCTGTTCCCCTACCCCAGGCACAGCACTGCCTTCCCTGCGGGGACCCAGCGCCCAGGTCCCACGGGGAGAGGGTCTGCCTGACACTGGCTTTCCAGTTCTCCCTCTCACAGGCAGCCCGGCCAGCGCCTACGGGGCTTTTAAATTCTCTTCCCGCCTAGGTGGGAGGTGGGAAACCACAGCAGTAAGGCAGGAAGAGCCTTGGAATGTTCCTGGTTGACAGATGGGAAAACTGACCTGCCCAGGACGCCCTGGGAACAGGGGGCGGAGCTCCGGCTAGAGGGGACTCCTGTGTGGGCGGGCAGGTCTGGAGTCCGCCTCCTGTGTGCGGGGTGGTGCGGCCTGCTGGGGGACAGCTCGGGGGAGAACTGCGAGGAGAACTGCGGGGAGAACAGCGGTCTAGGGAGGCAGGAGGCAGGCGGCAGGCTCCTCCCCAGCAGCCTGGAGGGCATCAGGACAGAGGGGTAAGGAGGAAACAGCGCGGCTTCTGCTGAAACCAGTACAAGCCTGGTAATCTGGCTTGACCGGCCAACACGGAGGCCCCCCCAACCGTTTTCTTTTTTCCCGGAGAAGAGCTCCGCTCGTACGTCCTTAGAACATGGCAGAGCAGGAGCATCTCAGGAACCAACGGCCAGCTCCTTGGCGCTGTCCCCAGACCCACAGGCCTGCTGCGGCCATTTGCAAACGGGCATTGCCTTGAACTTCTGAGAGTGCCTTTGACCAGCTGTTCGCAGCTGGGAAACTCCAAGTTTCGAAGTCGGAGCTTGGAACGGCCCCCGCAAGGGCATGGCTCAAACCCTCCGCAGAGCTGGGAGCCATTGCTCATGCAAGCCCAACCGATTCTTTTGATATAAAGATGGAAGTCTTTATATCAAATACATCTTTTAAAGTAAGTTAACATTTTATTTCTTACCACCAGATGGATAAGGCTTTGAATTTAATCATGTAAATGTTTATAATTTTATGTCATTTTGTTAAAATGGGATGTTTTCAATTGGTTTCCAAGAAAAAGATAATACCTCTGCATTTTCTGGTAGAAAACGCATAATACCCTTAATGAGATCAATGTGTTACGGGAAAAAAATTCCAAAAGTAGTTACAAGCTATATCAATGTCAAAGTAAATGCACTTCATCAAAGCTAAGAAGTCACAGGAATTGTTCTCAGGTCTTTAAAAAATTTTTTCCTGAATTCACGAACAGTGTCTTCTGAACAGCAGCTAGCCAAATAAAGTGGTATGTGTGTACTGCAGCTGCAGGTGAACTTAAAAATAATAATAATAGGCCGGGCGTGGTGGCTCAAGCTTGTAATCCCAGCACTTTGGGAGGCCGAGGCGGGCGGATCACGAGGTCAGGAGATCGAGACCATCCTGGCTAACCCAGTGAAACTCCGTCTCTACTAAAAAAAATACAAAAAACTAGCCGGTCGAGGTGGTGGGCGCCTGTAGTCCCAGCTACTCGGGAGGCTGAGGCAGGAGAATGGCGTGAACCCAGGAGGCGGAGCTTGCAGTGAGCTGAGATCTGGCCACTGCACTTCAGCCTGGGCAACAGAGCGAGACTCCGTCTCCAAAATAAGAATAAGAAGAAGAATAAGAATAAAGCAGTGTGTACCAGCTGCTGAGCCGGCCCTGTCTCTGTCCTGTGAGATGGAGGGGCTGTCTGGAAGTGGAGGCGTGGGCGTTGCTGCAGCCTGCTGCCCGGCCAGAGTCTGTCCTGGTGCCTCCTGTGTGCAGGGCACCGCCTCAGGCATCTTCCTGGCTGCCCCATGTTGCATCTGAGCCGCAGCGTCCTGCTCAGAACTGCGTGTGGGATTTGCTCACTGCCAGGATAGGACTGTGGCTGGAATCGAGGCAGAAAGAAAAACACCTCAAAGGCAAAAATGACGCATGTTATTGTCTGGGAAAGTCTTAAGTGACCACAAACGTGTCTCCTGGTTTCTTTTTTTCTTTTCTTGAGACAGAGTCTTGCTCTATTGCCCAGGCTGGAGTGCAGTGGTTCAATCTCGTCTCACCACAACCTCAGCCTCCCAGGTTCAAGCAATTCTCCTGCCTCAGCCTCCCGAGTAGCTGGGATTACAGGCACGCACCACCACGCCTAGCTAATTTTTTTGTATTTTTAGTAGAGACGGGGGTTTCACCATGTTGGCCAGGCTGGTCTCGAACTCCTGACCTTGTGATCTTCTCGCCTCTGCCTCCCAAAGTGCTGGGAATACAGGCGTGAGCCACCATGCCCGGCCAGGTGTCTCTGGTTTCTGTAGTATGAGAGTTCCTCGAAGATGGTACAAAGCCCCAGGAACTGAGAAAACACTGTCCACCCCCAGCTCTGAGAAATGCTGGGTGTGTTTTCTTAGGGAAGGAGCAGAGTCCTGCTGTTGCCCTCCTCCTGGCATGTGTGTTCCCAAGTCTCTCCTCGAAGGCCCCGTGGGCTCCTAGCCTCACCCAGGCAGGGACCTCCTCCCTTGGCTGCTGTTGGCTCAGGCGCCCTGCGCCTCCCTGAAACAGCCCTTTATAAGACACTTTCCTCTGCTGTTCCAAAAACCTAGGCCCACTTGTCCCCAAGGAATGCTACGCCCACTCACACACGTTGCCTGGACACCTGCTGCTGACATTGGTGGATCCGTGAGAGCATTCTGTTCCCAGGAGTGGGGCACGCTCATGCACATGTGAACACATAGGAGAGCGTAAGGCTGTCGAAAAAGTGTCACCAAGCGCCCCAGGGAAGAGAGAATCCTTGGCCCTTTTTTTTTTTTTCTCCTTTTTCCTTCCCGGCAATAAAGAGAAAAGTCTTGTCAGTTGCCACGAGGAGGATAATCACACTTGCGGATCTAATACTTCCCTCTAGGAAGCGGCTCCGTAATCAGACCTTTTGTGTGGTGAGGGTCTGGTCCCCCTGGGGACAAATCAGACCTCCCGAGGTGGCCAGGGGCTGTGTTTTCTGGGGATATGGCAGGCTTTAGTTTCAAGAGTTGGGAAGGAAAAGGAGGAAGAAGAGTGAAGCCTGTGGCTTCATGATGTACTTTGTAATCCTGGGCCGCGGGACGGAAGGAAATAATGGAAGAGACTTCTAAGCACCTCTTCCAGACTAGCTGGAAAACCACTTTGAATTCTACCTCTTTGCAGCCACCCCCTGACACAGAAAGGGCATGAGCACTGACGGCCACAGGGTCACCCGGCACACTGCCAGAGTGGCCACTTCACATGTTGGCTTTTTGAGACAGGGTCTTGCTCTGTCACTCAGGCTAGGGTGCAGTGGTGTGATCGTAGCTCACGGCCGCCTCAAATTCCTGGGCTCAAGGGATCCTCCTGCTTCAACTCCCCAAAGTGCTGGGATTACAGGTGTGAGCCACCACACCCGGCTCTTCACACATTTTTTTTCCGGAAAGGACCCTCCAAAGAACCTAAAGAAACAGAATAAAACTCCAGAAAACAAAGAGGAGAGTTTAGTTTGAGCCAATACACAATGAATTTTATAGACTCTTCCAAAAAGTCTCTAGGTATACTTAGGCCACCAGGCACAGGTAAATGACACAGGACGCACGTCCAGTTTAAAATCAAGTTTTATATGATTCAAAGAAAAAAGTTACATTACATACTCATTTAAATAATGTCAAAGTCTGTTACATAAAACATAATTATGAAATATTTTAAGTCTTATTCAAACTACTTAAAAGGCTCAAAGTCACAAAAGATCAAGCAAAACTGCCCAGGCAATAAAGTGCACGAGGGGAGCCCGCCTCTCCAGCGGCCATCAGCACCCACAGCCGCCAGCTGAGGGGCTCCATGCTGAATCCACACACGTTTGTGGTTCTCAGAATAGCTTTCAGACAGGAACTGTTTCCAACTTAAAATCTTTCAACAGACAAATGGAGGTGGAAGGGGGATGGTTTACACAAAGTATTTCCAAATGTAATCAGGAAATGGAAGTGTAAATTAAAACCATTTTCAACATGTATCTCTTCTTTAGAAATAGCACTACTTGGAGAATGTTCTGTGACAAGCAACCAAATACTCAAAAGACCTTATCCACCAGAATACTAGCAGGACTAACATTACTTTGCATGTCATAATTAAGAAAAATATCCAAATTTGATGCCATTTATAGTGTACAAAAATGTTTATGCTTATTTTGATGAGCAGGAGAAAGGACTGGGTGATGAGGAAACACGAACTATGCACAACATAAGACAGCAACTGCACTGTCTCACGATGACAGGACACTCACCTGTGGAGTGTCCAAACTGAAAACCTCTGAAAAACACACACATTTGTGTCAAGTAACTGCTGATAGAAAGGGGCAAATTAATGGGTATCAAGTAACATACAATGAATGACCAGGTGGAGATTTTATCAGACTACAAAGAAAAAAAACACAAAACCTAGTTTTATTCAATATTCCACCTTACCATCATTTTAATAAAGGTAAATGCGGATAATTAACACACAGACAAAATTTAAATACATACTGCACAATAAAAAAAATTCCCAGGCTACCAAATTAGTGCAACATTCTGTATGTTCCTACATTTATTCCATTGCCTGAACTTCCAATGTTTAACAAAAACCAGTATCAGTGGCTTCTTGAACACAGGCGGCCACATTCTCTCATTTATCTACGACATGTGCTCACACAGTTGAAAAACGTCCATTTTCTAGGTAGACTGTAAGACTCACCATTCCAAGTAATATTCCGTTTGGTCTGAAAAAGGTTTCCTTCAAACAAAATGAACAGAAAGGCAGTTGGCTAGTATTACCGCCATTTAGCATAACTTGCATTTCCTTGCATTTCTAGTATTTGGCAAACAAAGGAAGCAGAATCTTGGCACTGCCTGCCTGCACGTGAATCTCACCTCAGCTAAGCTGTACTCTGGCAGAAAGTTCATCCAACCACTGTAGACATTTCCTTTTTTTCTGGGAAGTTACTCTACCCACAATACAGTATGGATGCAGCCACAGCAAAAGGAGTCAACTGACCATGGACAAAGAGGCTGGATTTCAGTGTTTATCTTTTTTGGTGTTTTAGGCACAAAGAAGAAACTGAATGGCTTGCTTTCAGCGGAGCCATGGCCAAGACTATTACACACAGACTAGATCCTGCAGCAAGTACTGGTCCCTGGGATCTGCCCAGTGGCTCATGTTACTCTCTGGGGTACATCCTTCATGACACACCATGGACACAGCTCACTAGTTTCAGTCAACCAAAATTCTAGTTCTTGGGTGACAGGAATGATTGCCTAGAATTTCCTTGAAAATGTTATGAAGAAGCTGACTGCAAAATTTATTTTTCCCTTTTAAGAGGTCCTTATTCAACCAGGTCCAATTACAAAAAGATCTCAAAGGCCAGATAACTTGTGATTTTTTTGGTGGAATAACATGTCAAGTTTACTAAAAGATGGGTCATTATAAAAAACTTTGTTATTAAAACGCTGAAAAGAAGGTTGCAAAATGATCTAGCTAGAAATTGGTGATTTGAGCACCAACAATATAAATATTTTTATAAAAAACAGTATAAAAATTAGTACCCTGTCTTATTTCTACAAAACATCAATAGAAAGGTCATAAAAATCCAGATTTTGTAAACTTTATTGCCGAAATATTTGTTTGAATGCTGGTGATTTAGATTATCAAATTTTCTACCATTTCTTTTTTTTTTTTTTTTTTTTTTTTTTTTGAGACGGAGTCTTGCTGTGTCTCCTGGGCTGGAGTGCAGTGGCCGGATCTCAGCTCACTGCAAGCTCCGCCTCCCGGGTTGACGCCATTCTCCTGCCTCAGCCTCCTGAGTAGCTGGGACTACAGGCGCCCGCCACCTCGCCCGGCTAGTATTTTTGTATTTTTTAGTAGAGACGGGGTTTCACCGTGTTAGCCAGGATGGTCTCGATCTCCTGACCTCGTGATCTGCCCGTCTCGGCCTCCCAAAGTGCTGGGATTACAGGCTTAAGCCACCGCGCCCGGCCAAATTTTCTACCATTTCTTTAAAAAAACAAAACAAAACAAAAAATCTTCTGAAACTACAAGAGACACTGAACAGGGTCCCAAGTGGAAAGGAAACTTAACTTACTTTCATCAAAACCAGCTCCCCGATCTTCCCCTAGCCCCCAAGACCATTTTTTTTTTGGGGGGTGAGGCGGTGGGAGAGGAATCCATCAGTTCCATTCCTGAAAAGAAGGTTTTTAAAAACCCCATGAGTGATATCCCAGGGGACCTTTCAGGCAGAGGCTGGCATGGTGAACAGTGGGCTCCCTGGGCTCTCTGCAGAGGCGATTCTGTTCAGCTTGCCAACCTCTGCCTGCCAGCCTGGGATCTTCTTGGTCGTCATGTGGCGCCGGGCATGCTTCGTCAGGTGGTCACTGCGCATGAAACGTCGGTCACATACCGGGCACACAAACTTCTTCTCCCCTGTGTGAGTTCTGCGGTGGCGAGATAGCTCATCCGAACGAGCAAACTTTTTATCACAGCCATCCCAGCTGCAGTTGAAAGGCTTCTCCCCTATGAGGTGAGAAAATACAAATTAAAGAGAAAGGAAATGCTGAGCACCTTATTCCAGGGGTTAATTCATGTCGTTTTAAAATCATGTCCATCGAACTCAGAAGAAAGTGGTATCTTATTATTCTGGAATTGGATGATTTGGGTCAAGAAATCCTCCAAAAGGCATTTATTCCTCCCACACTTAAAATGCAGTATGTTAGCACGCAAAGATTTCAAGCTAATCTTTCAAAATATATTTAAAAATAAATCAGGCAAAGTACAAGTACAGCGGCTCATGCCTGTAATCGCAGCACTGTGGGAGGCTGGGGAGGATCAGTTGAGCACAGGAGTTCCAGACTAGCCTGGGCAACAAAGTGAGATCCAATCTTTACCAAAAAACAAAAATAAATTAAAAATGTAGCGTCGGGCACAGTGGCTCAAGCCTGTAATCCCAGCACTTTGGGAGGCCAAGGCGGGCGGATCACGAGGTCAGGAGATCAAGACCATCCTGGCTAACATGGTGAAACCCCATCTCTACTAAAAATACAGAAAACTAGCCGGGCGTGGTGGCGGGCGCCTGTAGTCCCAGCTACTCCGAGGCTGAGGTGGGAGAATGGCATGAACCCAGGAGGCGGAGCTTGCAGTGAGCCGAGATCGTGCCTCTGCACTCCAGCCTGGGCGACAGAGGGAGACTCGGTCTCAAAAAAAAAAAAAAAA
>NC_045448.1:9796191-9832224 GCF_002776525.5 Piliocolobus tephrosceles | reverse complement strand
AAAAAAAAAAAAAAAAAAAAAAATGTAGCATCCGGCCAGGTGCAGTGGCTCATGCCTGTAATCCCAGCACTTTGAGAGGCCAAGGTGGGCAGGTCACGAGGTCAGGAGATCGAGACCATCCTGGCTAACACAGTGAAACCCCGTCTCTACTAAAAATACAAAAAATTAGCCAAGCACGGTGGCGGGTGCCTGTAGTCCCAGCTACTCAGGAGGCTGAAGTAGGAGAATGGCGTGAACCCGGGAGGCAGAGCTTGCAGTGAGCCAAGATTGCGCCACTGCACTCCAGCCTGGGCGACAGAACGAGACTCCATCTCAAAAAAATAAAAATAAAAAATGTAGCATCTGTCCAGGCACGGTGGCTCACGCCAGTAATCCCAACATTTTGGGAGGCCGAGGCAGGCAGACCACCTGAGGTCAGGAGTTCGAGACCAGCCTGACCAAGATGGTGAAACTCCATCTCCACTAAAAATACAAAAATTAGCTGGGTGTGGTGGTGGGCGCCTGTAATCTCAACTATTCCAGAGGCTGAGGCAGGAGAATCACTCGGACCTGGGAGGCCGAGAATGCAATGAGTGGAGATCATGCCATTGCACTCCAGCCTGGGCAAGAGTGAGACTCTGTCTAAAAAAGAGGAAAAAAGTAACATAGGCTGGGCGTGGTAGCTCATGCCTGTAATCCTAGCACTTTGGAAGGCCAAGGCGGGTGGATCACGAGGTCAGGAGATTGAGACCATCCTGGCTAACATGGTGAAACCCTGTCTACACTAAAAATACAAAAAAAACTAGCCAGGCATGGTGGCTGGCACCTGTAATCCCAGCTACTCGGGAGGCTAAGGGAGGAGAGGAAAATGGCATGAGCCCGGGAGGCGGAGCTTGCAGTGAGCCCGAGATCGTGCCGCTGCACTCCAGCCTGGGCGACAGAGTAAGACCCTGTCTCAAAAAAAAAAAAAAAAAAAAAAAGGAGCATCCACTCACTCTACCTTATTCCAATTTAAAGATTTTTCAGATTGGTAGAAATATATATAAAAAGCGATGTTATCCAAGGTGAACTTGCCCAGTTTCTACTTCTCACGAAAACTCCCAAGTTTACAAAATGGCACAAGAAGGGGATTCTTCAGAACTCTTACGGTTATTTATTTTTATTTTTAGAGATGGAGTCTCACTCTGTCAACTAGGCTGAAGTGCAGTGGCATAATCTTGGCTCACTGCAACCTCTGTCTCCCAGACTCAAGCGATTCTCCTGCCTCAGCCTCCCGAGTAGCTGGGACTACAGAAACGTGCCACCAAGCCCAGCTAATTTTTTATTTTTAGTAGAGACAGGGTTTCACCATGTTGCCCAGGATGGTCTCAATTTCTTGACCTCGTGATCTGCCCGCCTCAGCCTCCCAAAGTGCTGGGAATACAGGTATGAGCCACAATGCCTGGCCATTTTTTTTTTTTTTTTGAGATGGAGTCTCGCTCTGTCACCCAGGTTGGAGTGCAATGGCGCGATCTCCGTTCACTGCAACTTCCGTCTCCCAGGTTCAAGTGATTCTCCTGCCTCAGCCTCCTGAACAGCTAGGATTACAGGCGTGTGCCAGCCGGCCCAGCTAATTTTTGTATTTTTAGTAAAGACGGGGTTTCACCATGTTGGTCAGACTGGTCTCCAACTCCTGACCTCGTGATCCGCCCACCTTAGCCTCCCAAAGTGCTGGGATGACAGGTGTGAGTCCCCATGCAATGCCTGTCATTGAATTGGAAGTACTTTAGGAAACATGGAAGTAGCTTGTTTCAATCACTGCAGGTCATTCTGTCAGTACTTCTACCAAGGAAAACGGAATAAACAGTAAAACCTCATTCAGTCACCTCCCCAAATTTGGAAGCTGTGCTCTGGTATAATGTGAAGTTCCCTTGGAGAGTCCCGGTGAAATGCAGAGCTCACCGAGTCAACCAGCCCGTCATGAGCGGCGAGCAGGTCCCATTCCCTGACACAGCCCCACGTCCATCTGCCGCGCAAATGACCAACCCTCATTTACTGCCTAGTGTTAGGCCCTTGTATCAAGCACCAGGAATATATCCAAGTGAGGTAAGTATATAACTACAAAACAAAGGGAGAATACGGTAAGACCTACAGTAAACCACCAGGGTCAAAGAAGAAAGGAAGATAGAGAAACAATCCAGTAACTAACCCTAGGAAGGCCCTCGAGGGTTTCAGTAAGCAGAGATGGGCAGAGGGCCAAGGGGGAAGGGTGGAAATATGGAATCAGACACGGAACGCTGGGGAGGCTGCTTCTGCATGGGCAGAGGCGAGTACTTCATGGGCCAAGTTTGGCCTTATCCTCAAAGCAAACAGACACTCAGTAGAATGGAGTAGTAGAGTTCCTCTTCTAATGTCTGACACCAGACTGCACTTTATTCTACACGTGGAGGCTACCACGATCGGAGCAACAGAACACAAACTCAAAAAACCCCTGAGAAATGGTGCCCTCACCTACTGAAGCGATTCTCTGTCCAGCAACACTCAGACCACTGCTGAGCGGCAGGGCAGCCACAGGTCCCATGGAGCTATTTAAACTTCAAGTATTAAAAAATGTAAAATTCAGTTCCTCAGACACACTAGCCACACTTCAAGCGTGAGCAGCCAGTGCCTACCCTAATGGACAGACGGCAAACATTTCCACCATCGCAGAAAATTCTATTGAACAGAGCTGGTTAGACAACAGAGAGATCATTTGGTCAGCATAGTTTCTTGCGCGACTTACTTTAAATTAAAAACTACTCTCAGAGGTGAGAAAACTATACTCTTTTAAAAAATATTTTAGAGGCCGGGCGCGGTGGCTCAAGCCTGTAATCCCAGCACTTTGGGAGGCCGAGACGGGCGGATCACGAGGTCAGGAGATCGAGACCATCCTGGCTAACATGGTGAAACCCCGTCTCTACTAAAAATACAAAAACTAGCCGGGCGAGGTGGCAGGCGCCTGTAGTCCCAGCTACTCCGGAGGCTGAGGCAGGAGAATGGCACAAACCCGGGAGGCAGAGCTTGCAGTGAGCTGAGATCCGGCCACTGCACTCCAGTCCGGGCGACAGAGCGAGACTCCGCCCCCTTCCGATAGAAGGAGTATCGCATTTTAGAATTTGAACTTTTCTATAGTTTGGCCAGACCTTTTCCCACAATAAACATGAGTCACACTGGTAAGATATATTTACTGAATGTGAATGCACATTCTCTTAAAAAAAAAAAAAAAAAACATGAAACATCTACTGCAATATGGACAGAAGGGGGCACTGTGAGTCACTCTAAAAGCTACCAAAAGACACAACAGAATTATACTACATTTTATCTTCCAGGACGAGCGCTCTGTATGCAAACTCCTGATGGCTGTGCTGACAACTCCACCCTTACGAGGTTGTGCAGGCTTTTCAGAACCAAAGAAAAAGCCACACTTCCACCTTCACCAGGGGGTTCTCATGATCCCCTCCCACCCAAAGGCGGCTCAAAGTGTGCTTCCTGGTGTGCCCGATGCCCTACCTGCCCTGGTGCTTACCTGTGTGAGTGCGAAGATGGGCCTTAAGGTGGGAACTTTTGAAGTAGGTCTTCCGGCAACCTGGGAAGCTGCAAACATAGTTCCTCCTTCGGGAAAAGTCTACCTGCGGGGCACAGTTTTGGCTAGAGGCGATGAACACTGGGGCAGGGGCAAGGGGCAACAACTTGGTATTCCCGGCAGCCATGACACTGGCTGCACAGGGGGCAGGCGGAGGGAGGGCTCCCTGGGGCAGGACCAACATCACAGCTCCCTGAGGCACCGGAGGTCCCACGAACACAGGTTGAAGCGCTGGAGCAGCCTGAGCTAGGATGGGTCTCACAGTCCCCACAGACAACTGGGGAGGGGGCTTCAAAAAAGCTGGTAACATGCCACTTTGTCCAGTCACGGGGATCATCTGGCAAAGGACAGGGGGAGAAGGGACAGAGACAGAAATCAGAGGAGTGGTTTTCCTGGGCAGGTCATTTTCATAATTCTTTGGTGAGCAAGTCTGAACTGCAACAGGCCACCCTGCCTGCTGGCCTTTGTCAGTGAGGAGCAGGCCACCAGACTTGTGCAAGCAGGGCTGACAGGAAACCAAGTTAGTGTTGAGTAAAGTGTCTGTGAGGTGTGTGTCCTGCAAAGTTTCAAAGTGTCTCAGAAACTGCTCTTCTCCTCCTCTGCTGTCAGAAAGCCGGCAATCTGGAGTCTGGGTGGTGGGAAAGCAGGCAGCAGGGCTCTCCCCAGTGTGTCGGATCACGCTGGTCCCCATGGCCCTGCAGGGAGAGCTGGGCACTGGCTCCAAACCCAGCAAGTCCCTCTCCGCGCCCCCGCTCAGCGCTGTGGCCGCTATGGCAGAGGACTGGAGGACGTCTGTGGCTGTGCATGCTTTGGAATCTGTTACTTGGGGAGGAACAGGTGTCCTTGTCGATGGCTCCATGAGATCAGGGCTCTGAGGAGGAGTTATGCACTTAAAAAACAAAAGTACCATGTGAAAAAGTTGCTTTAAATTTTAACAGGGACTTAATTCATCACGATGCTCCCAATACCTTTACACTGAATCATCTAGACACTCGGCTAACCCTGTTTTCAACATCCCAGTGGGTTTCAAGGCTGCATGGGGCACTTTGCTTTCTCAGCTTATTCCCACAGTGTTTACCTCTCCCAAACCTACACAAGAGCCCAATGCAGGGAACTCTGAGAGGAGGTCCTAGCCGCCATGCCCACCGCTTCTGCAACCCTCCTGACAACCCACAGGCCCTCCCATCCCTCTCCAAATCTGCTTTCTACGCTCTTCTTTCAGAGAAAGCTTCCAGCCCAGGACAATCACAATCTCCACTTCTGTTAGCAACCTACCATTCTCAACTTCTCCAAGCTGAGATGCAATTTTTCCAAGTACTTTCACAGATGCAGCAAATTAAAAAACCAAAAACAATAGTGATTTACTGCACTCAACGAAGGCAATCTGATGTCAAAGCACATGCTTTCTCCAGCTACTACCCACATATCCTGATACTAGGCTGGGTCACCAGGAGAACCTAAGCTCCACCCCAAGATTCCCCTGGGGAAGTAATTTTCACTTTCTTACATTAATCTGTAGGTTTCATCCCATGGACATTAACCACACAGCAAGGTATGATCCATCCATAGAAAGAGCACATTTTTCAGAAATGAATGAAGAGTGTTTTTGTTCTTTTATTTTTTTTCGAGATGGAGTCTCGCTCTGTCGCCCGGGCTGGAGTGCAGTGCCGCGATCTCGGCTCACTGCAACCTCTGCCTCCTGGGTTCAACCGATTCTCCTACCTCAGACATCTGGAGTAGCTGGGACTACAGGCGCCCGCCACCACACCGGGATAAGTTTTGTATTTTTAGTCAAGATGAGATTTCGCCATGTTGCTCCGGCTGATCTCGAACTCCTGACCTCGTGATCCGCCTGCCTGACCCTCCTAAAGTGCTGGGATTACAGGCTTGAGCCACCATGCCCGACTGAAGGAATTCAACACACTGAGTTCAGCTACTCTAGTCATTTCACAAAAATGCTCCTCTCCCATCTCCTCTTACCAGAGTTGATAAAGAATGAAAGTCTTTTGGTAATTCAGGTGTGGCTGCATCCATATGCACAGTGGTGGTGACATCCCCAGAATCAGAGACAGGCGTGAGAGGTCTTATCCGCAACAGGTCACCTTTCTGGGATCTTTGACCCCAGGAGCTCATACAAACAAGAGCCTCAACAGCTTCCATGTCTGTCTGCTCCAAGATGCTGCACGTAGACCTTTCGCTGTCATGCCGCTTCCTCTCCAGGATGGACTCACATATGTCCATGATGTCAACCTAAAGGCGACACAACACAATGGCTTCTCAGTGCAGGGGAAATACAAAAGGCCACCCATGATGGGCATGTGGATATGCACACCAGAGGCCTACACTGGGCATGTAATGCACATGCAATACTCCATAGCAACAAACACCAGCTGTAGTAAAAGATGTTCAAAGAATGCTCACGACAATTTGGCTCTTAAGCCAACATTTCAAAGACAGAACTAAGACGGCAAGTGTTGCCACCAAAAATCTTGACTCTTAAAAAAGGCTTAATAAGTTCATATTTTTCTTGGGTAAATGATTAATAAAATTAACTCCTGAGGTGCAAGCCAAACAGTGAAAGCAGCTGCCCAGGGAAGAGGAGCCAACACTGAGGCCATCTAGTCAGTCTGCCAGTAGCTGAGGTGCCCTGACCATGGATGGCTCTTTGAAGCAGCAAAGCCGCCAAAGCAGTGTCCCTACCGATGCTCTCAGGGACTCTGGCGCCTTCCCTCCATGCCCCAAGCAGGTAGGGCCCGTGGCGATTCCACCAGTTCCCTCCACAGATTCGGAGCAGGAATCATCTGTTACTGTCCCAAGGCTAGCAGGTGGTAACAGGAAGTAAACCTCTGATCCCGGAGAGGACCCCTACAGTTTTTGAGATGGAGTCTCGCTCAGTTACCCAGACTAGAGTGCAGTGGCACAATCTTGGCTTACTACAGTGCCCGCCACCACGCTTGGGTAATTTTTGTATTTTTAGTAGAGAGAGAGTTTTGCTATGTTGGTCAAGCTGGTCTTGAACTCCTGACCTCCCCGGTTCAAGCGATTCTCCTGCTTCAGCCTCCCTAGTAGCTGGGATTATAGGCGTCTGTCACCACGCCCAGAAAATTTTGTATTTTTAGTAGAGACGGGTTTCACTATGTTGGCCAGGCTGGTCTCCAACTCCTGACTTCAGGCGATCCACCCGCCCTGACCTCCCAAAGTGCCGGGATTACAGGCGCCCAGCTTTGTTTTTTTTTTGAGACGGAGTCTCACTCTGTTGCCCAGGCTGGAGTGCAGTGACACCATCTTGGCTCACCACAACCTCTGCCTCCCAGGTTCAAGCGACTCTCCTGCCTCAGCCTCCCCACTAGCAGGATTATAGGCGCCCACCACCATGCTCGGCTAATTTTTATATTTTTTATAGAGGGGGGGTTTCCTCATATTGGTCAAGCTGGTCTCGAACTCCCGTCCTCAGGTGATCCGCCCACCTCAACCTCCCAAAGTGCTGGGATTACAGACCGTCTCTTTAATCTGGAAGGGGAGGAGGAGGAAGAGGATGGAATGAGCTGATCTCTTCCGAAAGAAAACTAATCTGGGGGTGAGAAGGTGATATTACTCTGAGAGGGAGGAATATCCCTCCCTCCCAGGGAGGTTACAGTGAGCCGAGATCGCGCACCCACTGCACTCCGGCCTGGGCGACAGACCGAGAGTCCGTCTCAAAATGAAAAAGGAAATGTTAAATGTACGAAGATACACGTTTCCTCTCAATTTGCCATGCACCAAAGCATCAAAACTTTCCTTCTGCTCAGGTTCCCCGTGATCAAACAAGACGAGGCCACCTCAAATCCCCGGCCTCAGTCCCGCAGGCTGCGCCACGAAACCCCCTGTGAAGTCACAGAACCCGGCGCCGAGGCCCGCTCACCACACGGACGGGAAGGGACCCGGCCCACAGTGCCCGCACACCACGAGGCCCACACTCGGCCCACGTCCACGGATACCTCCCCGAAGTTCCCGGGTCGCGACGCTTAGGGCCCCCAACGCTCGCGTGCCGCGTTCCCGCCTCCAGGCGTTGCCCCGCCCCCAGGGCCGTGCCGCGCTTCCGCCTCCCGTCGTTGCCAAGGCCCCCGGACCTTGCCCCGCCCCCAGGGCCGAGCCGCACCCCCGCCAGCCGCTATTGCCCCGCCCCCACGGTCGCGCGCCCCGCCCCCAGGACCGTGTCGCGTTACCGCCAGCAACTCTTGCCCCGCCCCACGGCCGCGTGCCGCGTTCCCACCAGCCGCTCCCCCACCCAACGGCCGTTCGGCTCACAGAACCGGGGTGACGTCATGGCTGGAAATAGCCGCGGGGCCAGAGGGGCGGGGCCGCCCAGGAAGCGCGAGACAAAGCTGCGCGGGGCACACGCCCCCTCCTCGCCCCCGCCGCCCCGGGAGCGCCCCGCACGGCCGCCGCCACGCCCGGCTCCAAAGCCCGCCCAGGCCCCCACCGGCGCGGCCGCAGCGAGGACCCGCACGCCCCACCTCCCGCTTTCATAGGCGCGCGGGCCCCGCACCGCGTCCCCCGCCTCGCCCCTCGCTCAGACGAGTAGTCCAGCCGCGGCAGCCCCACCACTCACTGCGCGCGCGTCGTCTGGGCCCGCGGAGTCCGGCGTGTGCATCGTGCCGGGCAGCCGGGAGCAACAAAGCCGCCGCGGGGCGTAAGCTCGGCGCAGCAGCGGCCGCACGTGCGCGCGGGCGGCGGTGGCGGCTACCCGGAGCTTCTGTGGCCGGCACGCGCCTCGCCCGCCCGCGCGGCTCTGCCCCGGCGCGGCCCTCGCGGCGCGGGAGGGGCGGGGCGGCCGCGGAGGGAGCGGCCGGCGGGGCGGGGCGCGGAGGCGAACCAAAATACACCGCGCCCCCCCCGTCGGGGCGGGGCCTGCCGCCGCCAGCCAATTCGCGCCGGGCCCGTAACCGGCAGGCCAATGAGCGCCACGGGGGGCCGCGTGATCGGAGCCTGGCCGCGGCGTGATCGGGCAGGGCGGGACTCGGCACGTGTTTTGGTAGGAGCGAGGGGCGGGGCCTGAGGCCCTGGAAAGTAAGGGAAAGGTCGCGGGGGCGCGCGGGGCGGAGAGGGCGCCGCGGCGGCAGCGGCGGCGCCTGGGGAAATCCCAGGGCGTGGTTCGGGCTCTGTGCGGGGAGCGGGGAGCGGGGACCGCGCTTACAGGAACCTCCTGTAGCGCCACCGGCTAAATCAGTCGGTAGCGGAGACCCACCTAGAGGCTTCAACCCGGCTTTCGTTGTTTTTATTTCTGTCACTCTCCCTTCGTTTCTTTGGAGTGAGCCCATGACCCGAGAGGTCGGAAAGCTGGCTGGTTCTAGGCGGCATTCCTACACCCGGTCATTTTTGCAGACACCCGGAGTCTGAGCTTCTCGGCCTGAGGGTCCCGCTGATGCCCCTCCTCTGGCGTCTCTGGGCCTCTTCCGCTCTGTTACGGGCTCAGGGGAAGCCCAGACGGGCAGTCACCCAAAAGACTCCAGCTGAAACCCGCTCGTTCTTCCCAGGCCCCGAGAAAACGCCGCCCCCTCCGGGTAGTCCTCGAGCCTGCAGGAGAGATCTAGTGTGCTGTCCAGGGCACCTTTTTTTTTTCCTCCCTGTATTTCGGTTGCTGGCGTCTCTTGGTGTGGTTTGGCCACGTTTGCAGCGCCAGGTTCATGGAGAGCAGGAGCTATGCTGTTTATTTGCGTCGCCGCAGCCTTCAGCTCAGGAAGGAGTCACACCTCCGTCTGTCCACTGCGCATGCATTTGCTGAGCCGCGATGTGTGTTGGCGCTTAGTGCAAGGGGCAGAGGCCGCAGTGAGGAATCGTCCTTAAAAGCTCACATCTAGGGAGAAGGAGCAGAGAGAGAATCCCAGCACCCGGGGGCTTTGCTCTGAGCCAGAGAAGCCTGGGCTCAAGGGAACAGGCCGGGCCCCACCACTCACCTGAGCAGGGCTCTGGTCCCCACTTGTTCCTGCGGGGCCCACTCTGAGCAGAGGGGTTGAGCAGGCTGAGGAGAAGGTGTTTGCTGAAATAGTAAGAGGGTTTAAGTGAACCATGATAAACTTCTCTCATGAAGACCCCGGAGGCTCTGAGAGGGGTGCAGGGTGTTGTGTATGTGAAAAGTTAAGTCTTAGATACAGACTGGAATATTCTCTTTTGCCTGGATTCCTGCATTCGCCTTACAACTGGTCTCCCTGCGTCCACTCCAGCTCCCACAGCCCCTTGCCACTCAGCACCCCCAGGGGTCTTTAACCTTTTCAGTGGCTCCGACTGTACTCAGGGTAATGCTTCTGCTCCCCACTGTGGCTTGTGAGCTCCTGCAGGGACCCAGCCCCTCTGTCTCCAGCCCCACGACTCTCCCCACTCCCCCGAGGGACAGCCCGGGCCTCCTCCTGGACACCTGTCTCACCAGCCCCTCTGCCATCTCCAGGTCCTTGCACCTGCTGTTTCCTAGGATGCTGTTCCCCCAGATGCCCCCTGTGCCCTTACCCGCAGTCCACCTAGAGAGGCCTCCTCTAGCGAACGCACCCTTGGGGAGACCTCCAGTCCCCTTCTCGCGGGCCTTCTTGTTTTCTTCCTTCACAAAACTTTTCGTGAACTGTCCCTTTTCCATTACTTCAGTTATTTGCTTATCATCTGTCTCCCCATCAGAAGGACTCTCCCAAGGCCAGGGAGCCTGGCTCTCTAATTCATCCACGTAGGTGAATGAGCGAATTGAAGGTGTCTACCAGCCTTCCTGCTTGAACATCCTGTGGGCACCTCTAATTGTGTCCTTAAAACTGAACTCAGGGCCGGGCGCGGTGGCTCACGCCTGTTATCCCAGCACTTTGGGAGGCCAAGGTGGGTGGATCACCTGAGGTCAGGAGTTCGAGACCAGCCTGGCCAACATGATGAAACCCCGTGTCTTCTAAAAATACAAAAATCAGCTGGGTGTGGTAGCAGGCGCCTGTAATCCCAGCTACTCGGGAGACTAAGGCAGGAGAATCACTTGAACCCAGGAGGCAGAGATTGCACTGAGCTGAGATCGCACCACTGCACTCCAGCCTGGGTGACAGAGACTCAGTCTGAAAAAACAAACAAACAAGAAACTGAACTCAGATTCCACCCAAATCTGGATTTCTCACCTCCGTGAAGGGCACAACTGGAGACCCTATTGCTTGATCTAGAAACCTGAGCGTCACCTTTACCTCCTCCCTTTCCCACAGTTGCTTTCTTCTGCCGGTTATGCCTTGCCCTTCTTCCTTCTCAGTTCCTCTCAAACTCTTATGTCACCCATGCCAGCCCTTGTCCTGGCCACCACCTGCTCGTCTGAATTGTTGCCACTGCCTCCCAATAGGTCTCCCTCCCTCCAGCCAGATGCCCTACAATCTGCCATCACCTTACTGCCAGAATGCTCTTCTGGAAGTAGAGATGGAGCTGAACCTGTATTCAAGCCATCAGCTGGAATCCAAACAGTTATAGGACTGACTTCAGGCTCCATGGCCAGGAACCCGTGAGTCTTTGTAACCAGGCTCCAGCCAGCACTTCCTGCATCATTTCTGACCAGTTTCCCAAATTGCTTTCCCTGCTACCTTCCTGCCCGCAGTGACCCAATACAGAACCCTGTACTCCCAAGGTTATGCCACTCTCCTGTTTCTAGGCAGCATTCCTTCTGTGTGGAACACGCCAACCCTTGTCTGCTTTGACCCTGCAAGACTGCATGAGATGGCCAGGCACGGTGGCTCACACCTGTAATCTCAGCACTTTGGGAGGCCGAGGTGGACAGATCACCTGAGGTCAGGAGTTTGAGGCCAGCCTGGCCAGCATGGTGAAACCCCGTCTCTACTGAAAATACAAAAAATTAGCCAGGCGTGGTGGCAGGCACCTGTAATCCCAGCTACTCGGGAGGCTGAGGTAGGAGAATCTCTTGAACCCAGGAGGTAGAGGTTGCAGTGAGCCGAGGTCATGCCGTTGCACTCCAGCCTGGACTACAAGAGTGAAACTGTGTCTCAAAAAAAAAAAAGAAAAAAACGGAAGAAAAAGACTGCATATGACTCCCTGGCGAAGCCCTCCCTGATGCCCCCAAATAGCTGATGCTTCAGCAGAAGGCAGTGTGCCTGGGCTTTGGAGTCAGACCTGGATACAAATCCTTGTTTTGCTGGTATGACCTTGCCAAGTCTTCTTTCCTGCAGGACAGAAGGCAGCAGCAGCTCTCCCTGACCTGGCACTCTGGCTTCTCTTGTCCCAGGCTCTGTTTCTGCTCCTTGGACAGCAAGCGTTTGTGGGAACTGTGACCTCTTCAGCCACGAGCCCCTGTTCTGCCCACATCTAGCCCATCTTCCAGATGGACAGACAGGCTGTGGTCGTTGCCAAACCCCTAATTCTGGCCCTGCCCACAGTCAGAGGGATGGCAATTTGTTTGTGAGCTACAGACTATTGCGAATCATTGACTTGGAGACTTCACTAAGACCACTGGCACCTGGCTCCGTAGGCCCTCAGGCAGAGCGTGGTCTGGCAGGCAGACTGGATGTGGCCACAGACCTAAGGGGAGAGTGTGAGCCTGCAGGTCAGAATGCCACCACTTTCTCCTGTGTCCTTCCAGAGAGAGCCTATGGCTATGCACGCATGCTGCTACAGAGGGCAGTGCTCTGTACCTCCTGGACTCGCTCACTGACTTTGCAGCCTTAGGGCTTATGCAGATCAACCTCTTACTTTGTAATGGTTAAGTAATATTCTATCATATGGAATGTGATGTGTTATTTATTTAACATTCTGGTTGAATAACAAAGACGGGTTGTTTCCAGTTTTCCAGGAGCATCATGCCCCTCCATCATTTGCCCACGTGGAAGGATAGCTACAGGATAAGCAGCTCCTAGAACCAGAATTGCTGAGTTAACTGCTCTGTGCATTTCCTTGCTTTTTCTTGCTTTTCTTTCTTCTTTTTTTTCTTTTTTTGGTAAATATTTATTGAAGTGTAGCATAGCATAGGTATAGGAAAGTGCAAAAACTTACATGTACAATTCAATAAATTTTCACTAGGCAAACACTGTGTCACCAGCACCCAGATTTAGAAACAGAATATTACCAGAGTCCCAAAAGCCCCTGAGCTGCCTTCCAGTCACTACTTACCCTTTCCCCGATCCCCTGCATAGGATAATCCTTATCATGGCTTCTGACACCGTCGGTTGGTTTTGCATGTATTGACACTTTTTTTGTGAGTGTGACACTTTTATAATACAAAGAAAATCATATAGTATGTTCAGTTTGGGGTCTGGCTTCTTTCACTCAGTGTGATGTGGGCAGTTGGAGTTTGCTTATTCTCATTCTTCTGTTCTCTTTCTCTCTGGTTGAGCTTACTGGGCTGCAAGCCGTACAAGGACCAGAACGTGCTGTGAGCTGACCAGCTGCTGGGCTGGCTGTCTAGTTGACAAATGACCTAACAAATGGTTGACAGAATGGATGGATGAATGAATCACAGACCCACCAATCCACTGACGTGTTCAATGCCTGACTGGAAGTGAGCGTCCATTCCTCCGAACACCCAGAGCCCCTGTCTCCCTCCGCTAGGGGCACTCACGATGGTGAGCAGAGAGGTCTGTAGGGGTAGCTGAGGCACAGATCATCCAGGTCAACCTGCGTATTTTACAGGTGAGGAAACTCAGACCTAGCAACTTCACACAAAGCCACTTTGCTCAGGGAAGAAATCACCATGACGCTGTGTCTGATGTGATTGAGGCACAAAGGAGTACCAGATCAGAAGACGTTTATTAAACACCAAAAGTAGGCCAAGTATCGTGCTAGGGGCTAGCTCTTCATGCCTTTTGATTCCCTGATACCAGCCGCATTCATAGATGAAGCCACTGAGGGACGAGAGGTGAAGCCACTTGCCCGTCATTGCTGGCCAGTGAGCAGAGGGCCCAGGATCCATCCCTCCAGCTTGGGTCCAGTGCTGCTTTCTCCCAGCTGCCTGCCCCTGGAAAAGGGGCTGCTAAGAGCAAGTGCTGAGTCCTTGTAAGCCGGCTGAGTCAGGGGGCTGCGGGCAGCTCCCACCAGGCGCAAAAAGGGGTGCTCAGTCCGATCACTCCGGGGAGGGTGAGGAAGCCGGTGCGCTTTGTTCCTACTGTGGCTGCCATACCCCTCCCCGCACTGGACACACCTGCTGCGTGCCTCTGGCTGCCTCGGCGGCTGCACTCGGCCTTCTTTCTGTGTCTCCAGGCTGGGCTACAACCTCACTGTGTGTTACGTCTTCAAACCTCCCAAGTGGGAGAACCAGGTTGGCTTAGGCTTTTAGGCTCAGAGTAGAGGGGCCACATGACCCAATCTGCAACTTTTGCCAAAGGAAAGGCCCAGAATGGCGCTACGGGTGTAGTGGGCCCTGAAAGCTTCTTTGAGGACATGGGCACTTGGCAGGGGCCATGCAGAGGCTGGACTAGTACAGTCTATGGCGGGGAAGGGGACCCCTTGGTGCTCAGGGCTGTGGGACGGTGGAGGAACAGGAACCACCCTCGGCCCTTCCCATCCCTACTGTTCAGCAGGAAACAGACTCACAAACATCCTACATACCAAGAGCCGTGCTGGTACAGGTATTGGGGAAAGAGGTGGGAGCTGCCTACTCGTGTCTGAGGAACTGGTGGGAGGGCTGGTCTGGGACAGTGCGTAAATAAGACATCGTTTGAGCTGGGTGTTAAGGACAGATAGGAGGTAGCCACCCAGGAAACAGAGGTGACCTTTTGGTACTAGCTTCATACCTCATCCACCTTTGCATTCTCCAGCTCTTAGCACAAGATGCTCCTATGTGGTGGGTGCCCAATGAATTGAAATAAGCATAGGAAGAAACTTAGGCCATTGTCCAGGCCAGTGGTTCTCCAGCATGAGCCCAGAAGGCACATTAAAATACAGATTGCCGGGCCTACCCCCTGGCTGCTGACTGAGCAGGTCTCCGTTGGGTCTGTGAATCTGAACGTCTTTTTTTGTGTGTGTTTTTGAGATGGAGTCTTGCTGTGTTGCCCAAGCTGGAATGCAATGGCATGATCTCAGTTCACTGCAACCTCCACCTGCTGGACTCAAGCAATTTTCTCACCTCAGCCTCCCAAATAGCTGAGATTACAAGCACCCACCACCACGCCTGGCTAAGTTTTATATTTTTAGTAGACACGGGATTTCGCCATGTTGGCCAGGCTGGTCTCAAACTCCTGACCTCAGGTGATTCGCCAGCCTCGGCTTCCCAAAGTGCTGAGATTACAGGCATGAACCACTGCGCCCTGCCAAATATGCATGTCTAATTAAAGTTCCCAGATGATGTTGACGCCACTGGTCCAGGAATCGTGGCGGTTAGAATGACTGATTTAGTCCAGTCTCTCTGTCTTACAGAAAGGGAAATGGAGACACAGAACAGAAGCAGCCTGTCCCAGTTACTCAAAGTGTGGGCAGAGGAATGACTGGACGCCCTGCCTCCAGGCTCACGCTGAGTCCCGCCCCGAACCACACTGCAGCGCCACCCTGCCACCTCTTGGGCAGAGTGCCCCAGGAGCAGCCCCAGAAGAAAGCCTCAGAGGCCAGCATGTCACTGGGCAACAGCACAAACCGCCGACTGGCCTGGGAGGGCAGGCTTCCAGGGGTCCTCGTGGCCACCCAGCCCATCTGCTCAGCCAACTGCTTGCATCTGGGTGTGTTGCCAGCCCGACTTCCCCAGTGACCCAGCGTGGTGCTGGCACCAGCGCAGACGGGGCAGCAGGGCCAGCCAGGCCAGGAGCTCAAGGCACTGGCAGAGTGACCAGTGGAGAAACATCTCACAGGGCGACTTGATGTGGATCCCTGCAGGGCCCGAGCAGGAATCTGTTGGGACGCTGCTGTCATTCCTATGCCCTGGGCAGAGCCAGGGGGCACTCACCCGCTTCTCTGCTCAGGCTGATGACTGGTACTGGGTGCCACTCAGCGTTGGGGGCGGGGAGGCCCAAACCAGCTAGCCTCCTGACTCAGCACAAAAACGAATTTTAACCACTTGAAGGAAATGCGCCATCTGAGGCAGGCCAGCTTCTGGCTCAGAGCTGACCACAATGGAACCAGGAGTCACCAGCCTCCCCCAGGCAGGCCAGGCCCTCTGCCAGGGACTTGCCTGGCACCAGGGCACTCATCACCACTGGCTCCTCCTGCTGGCCTGTTCCGTAGCCACAGCAGCTCCACCTCTGCCCAGGAGGTGCCACCCAGGCTGCAGTCGGTACCCCTCCCAGGAGTCCTTATGTGGGCATCTCTTCTAGTGCTTGGTCAGTTTATACTTGTCTCTGCCCTAAACTGGGGGCTCCAACTCCAAAGACCGTGGAAACCTCCACCGAGTAGGCCCAGTGCAGGCTGAGGCTGCTCCTCATCGAGAAACTGGCAAAGCACTTAACCAGGGTGGGCTTAGAAAGAGGCCTCATGCCCAGGTTGGTCTGCAGCCCCTCCCTAGACACCTTCCCGGCTCAGTGTCCCTCATAGATCCATGCTGGGTCCCCTTGGGTCGCTCTGGGCCACTCTGCATGGCATGGGGAGCTGAGAGAGGCGCAGTCCCCCGTCTGCAATCATCTGGCGCTTGCAGCTTAGACGGAATCGTCATTCCTTTCACTAACCCTAGCTGCGCTGTCCCCAGTTTACCACTGCTGTGTGGGAACTTGAAAACCTGGGTAAAACTAACTGGGTGTGGTAGTGGGTGCCTATAATCCCAGCTACTTGGGAGGCTGAGGTGGGAGAATCATTTGAACCCAGGAGGTGGAGGCTGCAGTGAGCCAAGATCACGCCACCGCACTCCAGCCTGGACAACGGAGTGAGATTACATCTTAAAAAAAAAAAAAAAAGAAAAAGAAAAAAAGAAAAAGTGGGAGCCCTCACTCCACCACAAGAAGGACCCCTCTTTCTGCTTGATGGTGCTGGGCCATGGCAGGAGGGGGCGAGACCCTGGACTGAACTCACCAAACTTGGACTATAGGCTCAACTCCCAGAGGCGGTGGTGGACAACCACCTGGGATTTTGCTGTTTTGCTTTTTTATGCCCATTCACATGTGGGCTGCTCTTCAGTAAGCAAGTTCCTGTTGAAGCTGAATATGCTGCCAGCCACTGGCCTGGACACTGGGAAGAGAGGGGTGTGACAGTTCCTGTGTGACCGTGGGCCAGTAGCTTAACCTCTCTGAGCCTGTTTTCTCATCTGTAAAATGGGGATGGAAACTATAACCACAGGATGTCACAGGAGTTAAATGAGATCATGCTCATAAAATTACTTGACAAAGGTGCCTGCCAATGACAGCTCAATAAATGACTTTTTAAAAACTGTCCCATGGTAAGGAAGCTCACAAGGAAAGTAATGATTGTGGTATAGTTCACGAAATGCAAGGAGAAAGCACAGGAATGGAGCTCTCCCCCAGCACACGCCCCAGGGAGAAGCTCACTAGCCACTCAGCTTGGAGGGAGGGGACGGGAGATAATGAAATGCATTGTAAATAAGCAAATGGAAGCGAAGGTACAGTTCTGTACAGAAGAATTGCAAATAATATATGGAGAGAACTCCCCTCCAGGAAATGGAGCTTAATTTTCCTCTCCTTGAGTGTGGGCTGGACTTAGTGACACGTTTCTAACAAATAAAGCATGGAAAGGGAAATCGCAGCTTTGCAGTGGAGAAACCTTGCAGTCATCATTTTGATCAAGAAACAAAGGTTAATGTCACCATTGATAAATTGTGTTGAAATTACCTACTCCTGATATGGCGTGATGGGAAGGGCCCCTCTTCGTCATGTTATTCTTTCCAAAGATGCAGGACTCCAGTCTAATCATGAAAAAAAGATCCGACAAACCCAAGTGGAGGAACACCCACAAAATGCCTCGTCGGTGCTTTTCAAAAGGGTCAAGGTCATGAAAACTGAGAAAGAACTGAGAAACCATCTCACGTTGGAGGAGGCACGATGGCTAAGTGCACCCTGGTCGCCCTGGACTGGATCTGGAAATAGTAAAAGTGCATTAGTGGAAAACTGGTGAAATCCAAAGGAAGTCTGCAGTTGGTGATAGTATTGAATCAATGTTAATTTCATAGTTTTGACAAATGTACCGTGGTTATGCAAGATGTCAACATTAGGGGGAACTGGGTGGAGGGTACACGGGACTCTGTACTATTTTTGCAATTTTTGTTTGTTTTTTAGATGGAGTTTTGCTCTTGTTACCCAGGCTGGAGTGCAGTGGCACGATCTCAGCTCACACAACCTCCACCTCCTGGGTTCAAGCTTTTCTTCTGCCTCAGCCTACCGAGTAGCTGGGATTACAGGCATGTGCCACCACACCCAGCTTATTTTGTATTTTTAGTAGAGACAGGGTTTCACCATGTTGGTCAGGCTGATCTTGAACTCCCAACCTCAGGTGATCCACCTGCCTCGGCCTCCCAAAATGCTGGGATTACAGCCGCTGAGTCTGGCCTGTTTGTGTTTTGAGACAGAGTCTCACTCTGTCACCCAGACTAGTGTACAGTGGTGCAATCTCAGCTCACTGCAACCTCCACCTCCTGGGTTCAAGCGATTCTCCTTGAGAATTAGTGCCACCTGACTGGAACACATCGCCTGGCAGCCCATTCTAGTACAGAGCGACAGCCCCCATGTCCAGGAAGTCCCTCTTTACTTCTTGCCAAAGTTACCTGTGTTATCTGCCCCAAGCCATGCCCCAGAAGTCCTCAGGCTAGGACTCAGGCCCGGCTTGCTGTCTCCCTTTCAGCACATAGATCAGCTCATTGAGCATGTGGAGCCTGCCAGGGAGCCACGCTGAAGCTCATGCCCCCACGTCAAGGGTCTGTGAGATGGCAGCCCCGAAGACTGGCCCAGAGTCCGGGGAAGGGCCTCTAAGCCCCTCTTCCTCAGGAAGTGCCCCTCACCTCGTCCTGCCCACAGGCAGCAGTAATGTCGGCCCTGCCGGGCTCTGGCATTGGGAAGGGGCAGCGGGAAACAGCTCCTCTGTGCAGCTTCCCCAGGGGCTGCCCCACAGCCCCACTCCCTGCCTGTGTGCTGCGTGCTGGTCACCTTGTTTGCCCCGGGAGCTCCTTTACCAGGGGCTTCCTGAGGCCTCCAGCCCTGCTGGCACCTGGAGGCCCCAGCCTCTTGACTCAGGAGGAGGCCTGGGGCTGGGCGTGGTGACCTATGCTTGTAATCCCAGCATTTTGGGAGGCCAAGGCTGAAGGATCACTTGAGCCCAGGAGTTCAAGAGCAGCCTGGACAGTATAGCAAGACCCTGTCTCTACAAAAAAGTTAAAAATCATACAATTTTTTTTTTTTTTTGAGACGGAGTCTCGCTCTGCCGCCCAGGCTGGAATGCAGTGGCGCGATCTCGGCTCACTGCAAGCTCCGCCTCCCGGGTTCACGCCATTCTCCTGTCTCAGCCTCCCGAGACAGCTGGGACTACGGGCGCTATAGCCACCGCGCCCGGCTAATTTTTTTGTATTTTTAGTAGAGACGGGGTTTCACTGTGGTCTCGATCTCCTGACCTCGTGATCCGCCCACCTCGGCCTCCCAAAGTGCTGGGATTACAGGCGTGAGCCACCGCGCCCGGCCAAAAATCATACAATTTTTTTAAAAAAGTGAAAAGGAGGAGGCCTGAGAGGCTACAGTGGCTGCAGGGTAGCATGACCACTGGGGCTGGGGAAGCATTTCTCTGGGAGAAATGCTTTCAAGGGGGAAGTTGGGGTGTCTCTGACCCGGGCAGCAACCAGGGGGCACCAGAAGGCAGGTTGACCCTGCTCCCAGGTGGAATCTCTGAACCCTGGTTTCATCTACTCTCAGAGCCTGGCGTCCCCTGTCTAGGGCTGCCTGGGTTAGGAGCCTGGCACACACGGGGCTGCTATGCCAATCTTTTACACACACATTTACCGGGCACTTTCTCTTTTGCCATCCTCTCATGATCACGCGGCAGGGACCATTACCTGTAGGTGAGTGCAGGCTTAAGAGAGGGTGAGCAGCCTGGCCAGTCCCTCAGGCAATGGTGGCTGAGGCCTCCCCAGGACCCAGGTATTCTGAGAGCCTCACACCGTGGGGCTGGGGGCTGGCATCTGTCCCAGGCATGCCATCCACGCGCATACGGGGGAATGGGAAGAGCTCTGGGGCTGCACATATCTGGGCTGCGAGCATGTCTTCACCACCGTCTGGCTCTGAACCCCAGGATTTTGGGGTCAGCACATGGCGTAGTGGGTAGACGGGTGCTCCCTGAAGGGTGGGCCTCTAATGCACCTGGCCAGACACAAAAGGCAGCCCGGGGTGAGTCTCTGAGGAGTGGGCAGTGGGAGCAGCACAGTGTGGAGAGGGCGGAGAGAGTGGGGAGGGCAGTGTGGGGTCAAGAGCAGGAGGTTCTGGGCGCATGTCAGGCTGCTCCTATCTCAGCGAGTATAAACAACTCCTTAAAAGTGAGCTCCAAAACCCAACTCACTGGGTCATTGATGGCAGGCTAACCTTCAGGGGTTGCCTAGGGGCCTAGGATAGGAGAGCCCTGTGGCCAGTCTGCAGCCTGTGCCTGCAGAAACCCAGGCCTTGTGCTACCTCTGGCACCTGGGTGAGGCCCCCTCCGGTGGAACACCTGCCAACTTGTCGTTAAAATACAAGAGTGGGGCGAGGCTGGGCGTGGTGGCTCATGGCTGTAATCCTAGCACTTTGGGAGGCCGAGGCAGGCAGATCACTTGAGGTCAGGAGTTCGAGACCAGCCTGGCCAACATGGTGAAACCCCGTCTCTACTAAAAATACAAAAATTAGCTTGGTGTGGTGGCAGGCACCTGTAATCCTAGCGGAGGCACAAGAATCACTTGAACCTGGGAGGCAGAGGTTTCAGTGAGCCAAGATTGTGCCACTGCACTCCACCCTGGGCAATAGAGCGAGATTCCATCTCAAAATAAATAAATAAATAAATAAACAAAACAAGAGCTGGGGGGAGGGGCAGCAAGGTGATAAACATCATTTGGAAATTTAGGGCTTAAAAAGTGTGTAAAGGATCAATTTGCTTGTGAAGGCTAACAAAGCTTGGGGCTTAACAAAATGCTCCTAATTTATCATTCTTAGTATTGGGACCAGGAGCAACACTAAGAATATTCACATAAAGTGAACACACAGTTAATCATATTAGCCACTATTTATCAAACACGGTGTGCCAGACACTGTTCTATACACACAGATGCAGTCTCTCACTGAATTTTCACACAGACCCTGTAGGTATCCTCAGCGTGTTTTACAGAGGGGGTTGAGTGTGGGGGGAGGCTAAAGGACTTGCTCAAGTCTTGCCCACACACCTGGCCCAGGTAAAGCCTGCTCTGCCCGCTGCCCCTGCCACCCCTGCTGCCCGTGCCCCAAGCGTTGCCCTCCCAGTGAGTGTGTGGCCCGCATTGTCATGTGTTGGACTATGGTGGGGGGAGGAGGGAATCCCCTATTTAGATCTTTTTTTTTTTTTTTTTTTGAGACGGAGTCTCGCTCTGTCACCCAGGCTGGAGGTCGGTGGCCGGATCTCAGCTCACTGCAAGCTCTGCCTCCCGGGTTTACGCCATTCTCCTGCCTCAGCCTCCCAAGTAGCTGGGACTACAGGCGCCTGCCACCTCGCCCAGCTAGTTTTTTGTATTTTTTAGTAGAGACAGGGTTTCACCGTGTTAGCCAGGATGATCTCGATCTCCTGACCTCGTGATCCGCCCGTCTCGGCCTCCCAAAGTGCTGGGATTACAGGCTTGAGCCACTGCGCCCGGCCTAGATCTTTTTTTTTTTTTGAGACAGAGTCTCCCTCTGTCACTCAGGCTGGAGTACAATGGCACCATCTCAGCTCATTGCAACCTCTGCCTCTCATATTCAAGCGATTCTCCTGCTTCAGCCTCCTGAGCAGCTGGGATTACAGGTGCTTGCCACCATGCCTGGCTAATTTTTGTATTTTTGGTAGAGATGGGGTTTCACCATGTTGGCTGGCTGGTCTCAAACTCCTGACCTCTGGTGATCCGCACCCTTGGCCTCCCAAAGTGCCGGGATTACAGGCATGAGCCACTGTGCCTGGCCTCCCTATTTAGATCTTTAAGTAATGCTTTTGTGACTGGCACAATGGAAGATTTGTTTAATGTTTTTATGTACTGCTTTAAATAAATTATAATATTATTATTGCAAAAGCAGCTCATCCTTATTACAGAAAACAGAAATACAGAAAAGTACATAAAAAGAAAGTCCATTTTTCTCTTATCCCTTGCCCTGTCCATCTCCCCCTCCCCCTTTTCCCTCTTCCCCTTCTTCTTTCCACCTACCAGCCCACCTCTTTAATCCTGTGAAGAAACAAGTGAGTCCTCCCCTCTTTCATTCTGCCTTAGTCCAGTCGGCTGTGTCAAAACACCATAAACTGGGTGCTTCTCAACAACCGACATTGATTTCTCACAGTTCCGGAGGCTGGAAATCCAAGATCAGGCGCCAGCATGTTCGGATTCAGGCAGGGGCGGTCCTCCGGCTTGCAGATGGCTGCCTTCTCATCATGTCCTCACGTGACGTGGGGGAGGCACCGGCCCTCTGGCCTCTGGTAAGGGCACTGATTCCATCATGAGGGCTCCCGGGGAACAACCTAATTACCTCCCAAAGGCCCCACCTCCTAATACCATGAAGGGTCAACATATGCGCCTAGGGGGACACGCATACTCAGTCCCTCGACACCTCCTACCTCCTAAGGCAGGCGATCAGGGCTGGGCTTTCTTGGGTGTGTGAAGTACACACACATGCACACGCACTCTCTCTGGTTTGGGTTTGGAATGTCTTCTGCTCACGAGTGTATTCCGTGACAAGCCTATTCCCCTGCGCCTGGCTTTTTGTGTCCTGGGAGTCATCGCCCAGCCTGCACTTGCAGCCCTAGCTCATTGGCTTTACGAGCTCTCCAGGAGCCACCCAACATTGTGAAGCCTCAGTTTCCTCAACTATAAAACGGGAGTAATAATTCCAAGGTTAGGAGAAATAGATGAAAAAGATAAATGGGTATAATAATAATAATACACTCCTGGCTGAGTTGTTTCAAGAATTAGAGATTATGTTCCATAAAGGTGGCACTTACAGTCAGTCAACAGTCCCCACCCAGAGAAGGAGAGTTTTTGGCTTGACTGGGCCAAAAGCAGAAACAGCTTGTGTGTGTGTGTGTGTGGCGGGAGTGGGGATCGTTTTTTGCTTATAGGAGGACGGGACCGCTGGGGTACCTCATTCTTGGGGGGCTGCCTCTGTCACCCCAGCATGGGGGGACCCTGGAAAGCCTGGCAGGGACAGGGGCAGGTGAGGTACCGTAGGAACCCTGGGGCGGACAGCCTCAGTAGGAGAGCAAACTGTCCACTGTCCTACAACAAGGCTTTTGGATACACGCGGTTTCCTGCTCAGGGTGTCAGAGCAGCGGCTGCAGACCTTTCAAGTTCCCCACACTCCGGCTTCCCGGCTCTACAAAGCTCCAGCGGTGGGGCAGGAAGGGAGGGGACGAGGGCGTCTCAGGCCCCACGCTTTCCTCCGGGTGGAGACAGGTGGAAAGGGACTGCCAGGCTCCCCCTGTTTCACGGGAGCTCACTGAGGGCTTTGTCTGGTATCCAGGGAGCAAGAAAGTCCCGCCCTGAGGAAAACCCCTCCCTGGCCCTCCGGGTGGGCCGAGCCACCACTTCCCCTGCAGAGGGGCCACACCCAGGCCGATCGTCTCAGCAGTGAGCGTGTGTGAGGCAGGCCCCAGCCTCGGTTCCCTCTCTGGAATGAGAGAATGTTGTCAGTATGCTGGCAAGGGGGTGGCAAGCATAGATAAAACAGCCCATGTGGGCACCAACCCACCTCCCTGCGTTCCAGCAAATGGCAGCTGAGTTCCAGGTTCCCAGGTGGCCCAGACCAGGGGGCTGGGAGCGTCTGTTCCCAAGACTGCCCTGCTCATGTTTCACTCCCACTCCTCGCTCAGAGGGCAGGAAAGGGTGAAATGGCCCCTACCCCTACACTTTTCACGATTTCATTTCAACAGACCCTCACTGAGAGCCCGGGCTGAGCTGGTCCTGGGACACCCTGAGGTTTTGCTGCCCCACCGCCAGTATACTATCTGAGGGTGGGCAGTCATGTGACCAGGCAATGGGGCCAGGCCAGAGGAACTGCATGGGGAGGGGAGCCTGAGGCAGACGGACACCTCGTCCAGCCTCTAGGGCGGGAGCCCTGCCTCCTGGCCACATTTGAGCTGAGCATGAAGGAGGAAGGGGAAAGGGAGGGGAAAAGGGATGTGCTTGCATGTGTGTTGGAGGGGAGGAGGGAACAGAGATCCAGAGGAAAAATAAGTGGATCAGGAGGGCCTGGAGCATGGGGGAGTGGACCTCTCCCACCCCAGCCCTACACAGACAGCAGGTAGGGCAAAGGCCCATTCCTATGGCCTTGCTAAATAGTTTGCATTTTGTTCAGAGAACCAAGAGGAGGCACCCAAGGGCTTTAGCTAGGGAACCGAGGCAATCCCTTTGCATTTTAGGATGCTATTTCTGAAGTGGACCATGGCGAGGGGCTGAGCAGACACCACACTGGGGCTGGAGGCCAGTTTGGGGCTATGGCAGCTATTCCACAAGGAAAAATGGAGGTACACTGGTTTTCTATGCTGTGTAACAAATTGTGATAAACTCAGTGGCTTAAAACAACACCCATTACTCATCTCACAGCTTCTGTGGGGCAGGAGCCTAGGCCTGGCCTAGAGCCTTCTGCTGGAAGCCTCATAGCCAGCTGTGGATCCATTCACTGCCTGTGTTCTCATCTGGAAGCTCTCCTGGGAGGAATCTGCCCTTTCCCTGTGGCTATGGGCTGGAGGCCACCCCTAGGTCTGCCAAGTGGCCCTCTCTGTGGGCAGTGCAACCTCAGCTCACTTCTTCCAGGCCACAGGAGACACGCTCCAGCTAAGCAGTGTGGCCACCGGGTGACATCCCTGTGGCATATCTTATTGGCTGGAAGCCAGGCACAGGTCCCGCCCATGCTCAAGTGGAGGGGCTTTCTCAGGGTCCGAGATCATGAGATTATCTTGGAATTTTGCCTACGACAGGGGCCTCCTCCCGTTTATTTGTGTACACTTCCCTTCATATCCACGGAGACCTGAGAAGACGTTATACACAGACCCGCACACAAGGCTGGCTCTCTTGGCTGGGAAGCGCCCGGAGCTCTCCTTCCTTCCTCACGGGTCCCTGGGGTTTGGAGGCTGCAGGGAAGTTGCATGGAGCTCTTCTGCTCACATATATGTTTCTATCCTCGAATTCATCTGAGGGCCGAAAGGCCTCATGGGAAAAATGGAACTGAGCTCTGACCACTCCTGTCTCCCACCAGTGGCCCAAGTGGGTCAGTCCTAATTCTGCCTTCCTCAGGACACAGTGTGGCTGAAGGGTGGGCATGGGACGTAGCCAACCCACAGGGACTCTCCCAGGACTTCTGCCGGGGCTGGCAGGAGTCACAGCCTCTTCCTTCCCAGGCTGCTAGATGTCCCTGGGCCTGCCAGGGCCCTAGGTCTAGCAGACATGGTGAGAGTCTCTCAGCAGCAGGAGAGACTGAAGCCAAAACCATGGGGGAAGCAGAGACAGTGATATGACCAGGTCTGAAATCTGCAGCAGACTCCCTCGTTGGGCTTGGAGCCTTCTCTGTGGCCTTCCCCAAAGGCAGTATCAGGTAGGTGACTATGAGGGTGGCTCATGGGCCCACGGGGGTATTAGAGGAACCCCTGCTTACCAGGCCCCTGGTTTAATAAAACATGACTAGAGTGACTCCATCTTGAAGTGGGTAGCTAGGCACTCACAAGAATATTCAAGGTCTGAAAATAGCCGCATTCTAAGCCAACCACCAATTAAAACAACAAAATATCATCTCCCACCACACCTGCAGAATGCCCGCATGTCTGGAGAGTACAGCCCTCTTTACTTCAAGATCACACTGATGAGCAAGCTTAGGTGTGATGGTCGTCACACCTAAGCTTAATAATGGTCGTCAAGGCCAGGCGCGGTGGCTCACGCCTGTAATCCCAGCACTTTGGGAGGCCGAGGCGGGCAGATCACAAGGTCAGGAGATCGATACCATCCTGGCTAACACAGTGAAACCCTGTCTCTACTAAAAATACAAAAAATTAGCCAGGTGTGGTGGCGGGTGCCTGTAGTCCCAGCTACTGGGGAGGCTGAGGCAGGAGAATGGCATGAACCCAGGAGGCGGAGCTTGCAATGAGCCAAGATTGCGTCACTGAACTCCAGCCTGGGCGACAGAGCAAGACTCTGTCTTAAAAAAAAAAAATAATAATAATAATGGTCGTCAATAACACCAATAGCTCCGCCTTTAGTGAGCATATCTGCACATTACAAGTTTCATTACCACTCCTTAGAGTTTCTTACCTCCACCTTGCGGGTTCAAGCGATTCTCCTGCCTCAGCCTCACAAGTAGCTGGGATTACAGGGATGCGCTACATTACCCAGCTAATTTTTTTTTTTTTTTTATTTTAGTAGAGAGGGGGTTTCACCATGTTGGTCAGGCTGGTCTCGAACTCTTGACCTCAGGTGATCCGCCCACCTTGGCCTCCCAAAGTGTTGGGATTACAGGCGTGAGCCACTGGCTCCTTAGAATTTCTTATAAGCAGCAACACTAATAAAGGACAGTGCATTCCTCCTCCCTCTTCCCGAGGATGCCTCACTCTGTAACAGTCGTGTCCAGTAAACTCGCTTCTTTCACTGTGCTCGGTGACTTACCTTGAATTCTTTCCTACACAAGATCCAAGAACCCTCTCTTGGGGTCTGGATTGGGAACCTCTTTTCCGGCCACAGGAGCACCCCCGGGAAACCATAAGCACGTCTTGGGAAAGGCTATGGTTCCCACTGGGAAAGGGAGTGGAGGCTGGCACCATCCTTTCAGCTATCATGCTTAGAAAACCAGTTTTATGAAGATATAAATTATGCTCAAGAGGCTACATTCAATTGGAGGGGACAATTCAGTGAGTGTTCCATAGCTGTGACACTGCCACCGTATTCATGGCCCAGAACATTTTCCTTTTTTTAGTTTTATTTTTTGAGATGGAGTCTCACTCTGTCGTCCAGGCTGGAGTGCAGTGGCGCAATCTCAGCTCACTGCAAGTTCCGCCTCCCCAGTTCATGACATTCTCCTGCCTCAGCCTCCCAAGTAGCTGGGACTACAGGCACCTGCCACCACGCCCGGCTAATTTTGTTTTTGTATTTTTAGTAGAGATGGAGTTTCACCATGTTAGCCAGGATGATCTCAATCTCCTGACCTTGTGATCCACCCGCTCGGCCTCCCAAAGTGCTGGGATTACAGGCGTGAGCCACCGCACCCGGCCTGGCCCAGAACATTTTCATCCTGTTTCTTGTGCCCCTTTGCAGTGAATTCTCCCCTGGAATTACTGGCAACCACACACCTGCTCTTTTGTCATTATAGAAGGTCATAGAAATGGAATTATACAATTTGTACTCTTCTGTGTCTGTTTATTATTTATTTATTTTTTTGTGGGGGGTGTTGCTCAGCATCATGTTTTTGAGATGAATCCATGTTGATGGATGTACCAGTAATTCTGTCTTTCTTGTTTTATGTTTATGTGGTTTTGTTGAATAGTACTGTAGGGAGGTACCACAGTTTTTTTGTTTTTTGGGTTTTTTTTTTTTTTTTTAAATCAAGGTCTTGCTCTGTTGCCCAGTTTTGATTGCAGTGGCACACAGTGTCCAGGCTCAAGCGATCCTCCCACCTCAGCCCCTCAAGTAGCTGGGACTACAGGTGCATGCCACCATGCCTGGCTAATTTTTGTGTGTGCATAGAGATTATGTTGTCAGGACTGGTCTCAAACTCCTGGACTCAAGCAGTCCTCCTGCCTCGGCCTGCCAACATGCTGGGGTTACAGGTGTCAGCCACTGTGCCCAGTGCACTCACTCTAGTGCTGTTTTGTTAAACCAGGGGCCTGGTAAGCAGGGGCTCCTCTAACACTCCCATGGGCCCATGCGCCAACCACATTGTGGCCTGCCTGATGCTGCCTTTGTTTATCCATTCATCTGTTTGTGCGCACTTGGCTTGCTTCCGGTTTTTGATGTTTGGGAATAAAGCTGCCATGAAGATTCATGTTCAGGTCTTTGCGTGGACATACGCTTTCATTTCTCTTGGGTAAAACATAGGCGCGGAATTGCTGGGCCATTCTTAATTTTAGAAGAAGCAGCCAAACTGGTGTTTCACAGCAGCTCCACCATCTTGCACTCCCAATGGCGGCGTGCAAGAGCCTCGGCTGCCCCACTCTTCTCCAGCACGTGACGATGCTGCACCAGGCTGTCATTTTCACTGTCCCAGGGGGCCCAAGTGGCTTATGATTGTGGGTTTCATTTGTATTTCCCTGACGATTAATAACGTGGAAGGCTTTTTGCATGCTGATTTTGGCCTTCTGTATACAGTATCTTCCTTTGTGAAGTGTCTGATGGATTCTTTTGCCAGTTTGCTTTTGTTGGGTTGTTTATCAGGATCATGTTTTTAATGGCAAATGTCAAAGCCAGCCCATATGTGTTCCTGTGACCCACCTGTCATGTTTATGCATGCACTCAAGCGCACGTGTGTGCACACACATGTCAATTCTCTTTTTTAAAAATTTTTAGTTTTTTGAAGACAGAGTCTTGCTCTGTCACCCAGTCTAGAGTGCAGTGGCTCATTCTCAGCTCACTGCAACCTCTACCTCCCAGGTTCAAGGGATTCTCCTGCCTCCGCCTCTGAGTGGCTGGGATTACAGGCATGTACCCATCACATCCAACTAATTTTTTATTTGTGGTAGAGACGGGGTTTCACCACGTTGGCCGGGCTGGTCTCAAACTCCTGACCTCAAGTCATCTGCCCACCTCGGCCTCCCAGAATGCTGGGATTATAGCCGTGAGCCACCGCATCCAGCCCAATTCTCTTTAATAACATAAGGTCGGAGGACAACAGGACACTGACTTCCATTTCACCTGCATTTCAACTGTCCCATGAAAGCTCCGCGCCTGGGTGCCTCACCCATCAATCCAAACATCAATGCTGTGAAGGGTGAGATGGCAAATGAGGAAACTGAGGCCCAAGGGGAAGAAGTGACTTGCGAAAGGTCACACAGCTTGAGGGGCGGATTGGACTCTAACCCAGGTTTGTCTGACTCTGAATCCAGTGCCATTTGTTCACTGCCCAACAGCAGCCTGGGATCAGAACCACAATAAAATGAATTTTTAAGAATAGAGCAACAGCAGCAGAATCGCCACACTGTGACTACACTGAGTGCCTAGCTCTGAGGTCCTCTCCCAGACCCTGTGTCTCAATACCCAGGGACAAAGCCGGTCCTGCAGGAGTCCTCCCTTTCACGGTGGGGGACCCTGGAACCAGGCAACCAAGGTCACAAAGTCTGTAGAAGCCTGAGTGTCTAAGCCTTAGAGCCCCAATCCCAATGAGACCTTTGCTGGGGTCTCACCATCAGGGCTCTTGAAATTCAAAGCCACATTTTCACTGTCATACCCTCTCAGCATCCGCCAAGATGTCAGGGCGGAAAGGGGTACCGCTTTCTGCCACTTCACCCCTATGGCCTATCTGCCCCCAAACCAGCCAGTTGGTGTCACCATGACTCTGCTGCAGGACTGCTCCAGCCCTCCCGAGCCCTCTGCCCTTCCTCCTGGGCCACAGCCCACTGGCCCCTGGTTTTGGGGGTGCACGCTCTCCCAGCTCTCAGCATCTCCCCTTTCCTCCCCAAGTCTCAAGCCTCCCTGCCCCGACTCAGGATGGAGGCCCTGGACCCACAGCCAGAGAGAGCCAGGTGGGGCAGCCTGCACAGCAGGTCCGGGAACTTTCCGACTCTGAGCTCCAGAAGCCAAGGCCTCCCCCAAGGAAATAGAAAGGACTGGGGGCACGGTTCACATGTTCGTGAAGATAAGGGTTCCCACAACACGCCCCATAGGAACCGTGGAGCTGGTCTTTGCACCCCTGAGGTCCTGCTTCACCCCTGAAGCCATGGTCGAAGGCAGGGAGCTGAGGGGCTGTGCCTGGGGCTTTGTGCTGCTGAGACCTCCACTGGTGACACAGGGGCTCAGCACCCCTGGTGGAGCAGGCAGGGTCCCAGCAGAGAAAGGAACCTGCAGGATAGGGGTGTGGTGTGTGTGTGTGTGGTGTGTGTGTGCACATGTTTACACGTGGATATGCATGTACGTGTGTTGTATAGCCAATCCCTTGCAATAAATCTCTCTCTTTATGAGACACATAAGAGATATTACATATACCTGGAGGGGACGAGACAGAGAAAGGAAGGGAGGGAGGGAAGGAGAGATTTATTGTTAAAAATTGGCTCAGACAAGGTGGGGGCTGGCTGAGCAAGGCGGAAATCCACAGGGCAGGCGGCACCTGGGCCTCTCGGGCAGCAGGCGATGCTATAGTCCATGGGCAAAATCTCTTTGTCCTCAGGGAAACCCCAGCTCTGCTTGTAAGATATGTCACTGGTTGCACAAGGCTTCCCACCCCCATCCCCGCCACATGATTGCGAGTAATGGCCTTTCACTCCAGTCAGCTGACTGCAGATGTGACACGCCGACAGAACACCTTCACAGCAACCCCTAAATGACTATTTGGTTGGCCTAAGAAACTAACTATCATGCCTAGGGGCTGAGAGCTGCTGAAGTCCTGGCAGGGAGGGGTCAGGACCGGTGCTGCCGCCCTGGTGATTGGCGTTTCCAGGCGCCACCAGCCTCACCCACCATTTCCTGAGTTGGTCCCTCATCTCCTTGGCTTCCCGCGGCTGCTGAGGTGGGGTCCGGGGCTGCCGAGGTGGGGTCCGGGACTGCTGAGCAGGGCTACCTGGTCCTCAGGGCTTCACCTGGAAGGCCTGCCCCTAAGGCCCGGGACTGCAGCATCCTCTGATGGAGCCTCTGATGGAGCCTGGGGCTGAGCAGATGGGTGCTCAGAACTCCCTCTACCTGACACTGCTCATGCGCAGTGGCCGTCAGGGCCACCTGGACCCAGCCTGGCTGCTGCCTCCACAGACCGCTCATGCCCGGATATGAGGGAGAGCCGGCTGCAGCTCTTCAGCCGCGAGCTCTGCCTCCAGCACTTCAAGGGAAAGGAACAGGCCCAGAGAATAGGACATGGGCTTAGCACACGGCTTGAAGTCCTTTCATCCTACCAGATGCCCTGAAGATAAGGCCCAGCCCAGAACTCTGTGTCTCTGTGACAAAATGCTTCTGATCGCCTAATCTGAGCTGCTGATCTCAGATCGCTGCCGGGTTGTCACGTGTCAGGGGAGGAGAACGCAGGTGTGCTGGATCCAGCTCACCCGTCCCTGGACAGATGGTGCACGTTTCTTCTCAATCTCGTGTTCAGCCATGTCATGTTGGCAGCTTGAAATCAGCCATGATGAGAATATTTACACCACAGATGTTGACAAACGCTTCACATGAGCTCCCCTCAGTCCACAGCGGAGAGCTGCTTGTTAAACATTTACCAGCACACCACAGGAGAAGCCCCAGAGAAGGCTGGGTTGGGGAGGAAGCAGGTTCAGGTATCTATTACTAAGTAGCAGCCCACCTCAAAACTTAGTGGCTTATCCAGGAGCGGTGGTTCACGCCTATAATCCCAGCACTTTGGGAGGCTGAGGTGGGTGGATGGCCTGAGGTCAGGAGTTCGAGACCAGCCTGGCCAACATGGTGAAACCCCGTCTCTACTAAAAATACAAAAATTAGCCGGGCATGGTGGTGGGTGCCTGTAATCCCAGCTACTCAGGAGGCTGAGGCAGGAGAAGGGCTTGAACCCAGAAGGCAGAGGTTGCAGTGAGCCGAGATCGTGCCGCTGCATTCCAGCCTGGGCGGCAGAACGAGACTCAAAAAAATCCTGAGGACCTTAAGATGAGGGTGATTGATTCCTCCTCACGAGTCTGTGTGTCACTGGGGTGGTTCTTCTGCTCCATGTGCTGTTGAGGAAGGTCACTCTTGCAGCTGTGTGCATGGCTTTTCCCTCCAGCAGGATGGCCTGACCTCCCCACAACGTGGCAGCTTCCCAGAGACCAGGAAGCTGCCAGGCCTCCCCTACACTCTATCTGCCAAACGGGTCTCAAGGCCTGTCCAGATTTGGTGAGGGAGGGGACTACAGAAGATCATCAGTAGCGGAGGATGCACTGGGGGCCATCAAGGCAGCAGTCTTCCAGCCGGGTGGGGTGGCTCATCCCTGGAATCCCAGGATTTAAGGAGGCCAGGGTTGGAGGACCACTTGAGGCCAGGGTTTGAGACCAGCCTGGGGAACACAGCGAAGACAGCCTGTCTCTACAAAAATTTAAAAACTTAGCCAAGCACGGTGGAGCACGCCTACAGTCCCAGCTACTCGGGAGGTGAGAGGATTGCTTGAGCCCAGGAAGTTGGGGCTGTAAGTGCCCTCCAGCTTGAGTGACAGAGTGAGACCCTGTCCCCCAACCCGCCCGCCCCCCCAAAAAAATAGGCCTTGCGGTGTGGCCTGGTGAGCTTGGTCTCCTTGAACGTGTCCTATATAAAGGTGTGCATTGAGCTCCCTGCTCGGGGCAGGGCACAAGCCCCTCGCCCACCCACGTGGTCTAATTGGACGCTCACAGCAGCCTCGAGAGGCGGTCCTGCCAGCTCCAGTTTGCAGGTAGAGCAGCTGAGGAAAGCCCGAGACACTTGCCCCAGGTCTCCCGGCTTCTCAGTGGCCACCCGTTGTCCTGGAAGGTTGAGAATTCCTGTTCTGGGTGCCCCTTCGCTGGGACACAGCGTCTCTAGAAGGGGAGACAGCTATATTGAGGTCCTCCCTGCATTATGAGAAGAGGAAAGTCTCACTGAAGAAAAGGAGGGTAAACCCTGCCTCCCCCACATCCACATTGTTTTCCTTCCTCTTAAGAGGTCTGGCCTCCAGCTCTTATCTCCCACTCCTCACGTGCACAGAGTCGCAGGGTGAGGGCTGAGCTGTGACTCCAGTGAGGCCAAGATGTCAGCCTAGGGTTGAGGACCCTGACTGGGCAGGTCCTGCTGGGACCTGAGGCTGCAAGACCCCGGCTTGGCCATACCCCGAGAAGCAGGCACTGTGCTGACGTGGACGAACTGTGCCGTGTGGAGCCCACTTGCCCCACCTAGATCTCAGCATCTCAGCCACTGAGCGAGAAAGCAGAACAGACAAGTCTCTGACGGCCGTCTCATCTCCAGGCCAGGTGTTCTAGAAAAAGTCCAGAGACCCACGTGTCACACTTGTCCACATCTTGGTTCCTGGAGTGTCTGTCAGGGATGTTCCCCCGACCCTGGATATTCCTTCTCTGTGAAAGTACAGCATCCTCTGTCACGTATGGTGCAAGTATGGGTATGTGTGATGAAAGGGACGCCGCTGGGCAGCTGCCTGTGCAGGCACCGGGGACAGGAAGGTGGATAGGGCGTAATTTGTGGGGAAAAAAGCATGTAAACATGTATTACAACATAAGAGAGTACGTGTAGTGGGAGTGTAAATTTGTTCACTCCACTTTTCTAGAAAAGTCATTTGGCAATACAGATCAGGAACTTCCCAGGTGTTCCCAAATATATTTGGAAACAATTATCCCATTTCTGAGAATCTAATTTAAGAGAGTAACCAGAACAGGGGAGAACAAGAGGCTTATTGCAGGATTAGTTAGAACTTGAAAATAATCTAAATGCCCAACAACAGAGAATCAGTTACTTGGATTATGTCACAGACAGTTAATATTTCACAGCTGTGAAAAATAGCTGCTACAAAGAATTTTCAGAAAATGCTTTTTGAAATAATGTTAACTGAAAAATGCAAAACAGAATTAAGGAGATGGAGCTCCACTTGGGAAAACATAAGATAATTCAGAAAGAAGGAATTTACCAGAATACCAACAGTGATCACATTTGGGTAATAAATGACTTTAACAGTGATTTTAAAATTATTTTCTTTATTTCTCAATCATCTTTAAAAGCCCAGTGCAAAAGAAATTTGCTGGCCAGGTGCAGTGGCTCATGCCTGTAATCCCAGCACTTTGGGAGGTCGAGGCAGGCAGATCACCTGAGGTCAGGAGTTTGAGACCAGCCTGGCCAACATGATAAAACCCTGTCTCTACTAAAAAGACAAAAATTAGTCAGGTGTGATGGCACATGCCTTTAGTCCCAACTACTTGGGAGGCTAAGCAGGAGAATTGCTTGAACCCGGGAGGTGGAGGTTGCAGTGAGCCAAGATCGCACCACTGCACTCCAGCCTGATGACAGAGTGAGACGATCTCAAAAAAAATTTCCTTCATGAAGTCTTTTACAGTTCCTCTAGGCAGAAATGATCTGTCACTCTTTGATGCCTGGGACATTTGTGCCTCTCTTGTGGCATCTACCCTCTGTGCTATGCCCATATGTCTGTGTCTTCACCTAGGCTGAACCCCTTAGTGATATGACTGTGCACATGTCTGGTGCTAGTGTTTAACTCCAGGCCTGCCCACACTGTGCACCGATTGGCCATCTAGATGTGCACTTAGGTTCTGGCTGGCTCCTACACCCGTGCTTCTCTTTTACTTTTGAAGACTCCTTTTAATGTTAATATTTTTTCATGGTAGCTCTACCATCTATCAGTGGAAAATACTCAATGACAAAAGACACCTTGTCTTTGCCCCATGAATTCAACAGGGCTTCTTTTTTTGAGAAGGAGTGTCACTCCGTCTCCCAGGCTGCAGTGCAGTGGCGCAATCTCAGCTCACTGCAACCTCCGCCTCCCTGGTTCAAGCAATTCTCGTGCCTCAGCCTCCCGAGTAGCTGGGATTATAGGCACACACCACCATGCCCAGGTAATTTTTGTGTTTTTAGTAGAGATAGGGTTTTACCATGTTGGCCAGGCTGTTCTTGAACTCCTAACATCAGGTGATCCACCCACCTCAGCCTCCCAAAGTGCTGGGATTACAGGGGTGAGCCACCATGCCCGGCTTCAACAGGACTTCTTATGGACTAGTTTTTCTCCAGTTATGACTCAAATTTTCTTGCTTTATTACATGTCTAATAATGTTTGATTGGATGCTGGACATGATGATATGACATTGTTGGGAATCTGGATTTTGTTTTTTTCTTTCAAAGATTAGTGAATTTTGTTTTGGCAACTAAATTGTTGGTAGATGTTTTGTCCTCTCAAGGCTTGTTTGTGGGCTTGTTAGGACAACTCTAGACCAGCCCTTCCCCCAGGGTTAGCGTAGGACACCTAAGGCATGTGCTTTTCAAAAGGACGGAAATCAGGGCAGTGGTTACCGGGGCCTGGAGTGGAGGGAGGAAAGGATGACCAAAGGGCACAGGGAACATGTGGGCAGTAGAAATGTTTTCTATCATGATTGCGGTGGTGATTACATGACTGGATGCATGTGTCATAGAGTTGTACACCTAAAAATGGAGAATTTCACTGTATGTGAATGATACCTGAATAAATCTAACTTTTTAAAAAAGGGTGGTTTTTCTGAGGTCTCAGCTGAATGCCTGGCATGTTTGGTGTGGTCTCTTCACTCTGGCTGCCCAGAACTCCAAGGTCTCTGTGCCTGTGTATCCTCCGGCACCCCCTTCAGCTCCCAGCTCCCAGCAGCTCTCATCTGCCAGACTTTGCAGGCTCATCCTGTGCACTGCAGTTTAGTATTCACTCAAACACCCAAGAGAGCTCCTCTGCAAATGTCTGAAAGCTCCTCCCCTGCTCAACCCTCTCCTCTCTGGAACCCCACAAGTTCCAGCCCCCTCAGGGGCCCTAAACTCCAGTCTCTGCCTGCTCTGGCCCATGCCATCACCACTCTCTGAGCTCTACTTCCCTGTGCTGTGTTCAGAAAACGCCCCAACGACCTCTGGGCAGAGAGCCAGGGTGAAGCTGGAACTCCCTCATGTGTGTCCTCTAGGGTCACAGCTCTGCCATGGCACCTATGCTTAAAAACCGTTGCTTCATATAATTTGTCTATTTTTCTAGTTGTTTATGGGGGAAAGGTAAGTCTGCTATCTGTCACCGTCTTATGGTTGGACCCAGCAGTCCCAGCAGAGCTGTGGGAATTTAAAGTTGGTTTTACTCCTCCCATAAGCCCTGTGCTCATCTCCATAAGCTCTATGCTCAGGCGGCTTGAGCCATCCCCAGAGTATCCATCCCATGCTCGGAGTACCTGCTTTGGACTCTGTGCACCCCTGACTCCTAGAACATTGACACCCACCCTCCCTCCTCTTACTCACCCTGCGGCTTCCACTTGGACTCCCAGGAAGTCTTCCCTGGCCCTTACGCCGGGCCCAGGTGGGTCTGTGTGTGCTCATGGCTCCCAGGCATCCACGTAACCACTTATCTGTGTGTCTCTCCAGAGCCCAAGGACTCAGTGTGGGGCGGAGACCCTGCCCCTGCTGCATCCTATTCCTTTGCCTTGGGCCTGGAGCACTTCCATGAACATGTGTTGAACACAGAAAGAAATAAAGTAGCACCTGTGCACACACATGCACCCCTATGCACGCCTGTCCACCTGACCCGCCCATACGCACGCCTGCGCACCTGACCCGTCCATACGCACGCCTGCCC
>NC_045448.1:9795463-9796181 GCF_002776525.5 Piliocolobus tephrosceles | reverse complement strand
CACGCCTGCCCACCTGACCCGCCCGTACGCACGCCTGCCCACCTGACTCGCCCGTACGCAATCCTGTCCACCTGACCCGCCCACGTGCACACCTGCCCACCTGACCCGCCCATACACACGCCTGCCCACCTGACTCACCCACATGCAATCCTGTCCACCTGACCTGCCCACGTGCACACCTGCCCACCTGACCTGCCCACGCACACGCCTGTCCACCTGACCCGCCCATCCGCAATCCTGTCCACTTGACTTGCCCATATGTACACCTGTCCAGCTGACCTGCCCATACACACGCCTGCCCACCTGACTCACCCATACACACACCCATACGCACGCCTGCCCACCTGACTTATTCATATGCACGCCTGCCCACCTGACCTGCCCACACGCACACCTGTCCACCTGATTCGCCCATATGCACGCCTGTCCACCTGATCCCCCCATACGCATGCCTGTCCACCTGACTCGCCCGTACACACACCCATATGCACGCCTGCCCACCTGACTCATGCATACGCGCACCTGCCTACCTGACCCGCCCAAACACATGCCTGCCCACATGCACGCCTGCCCACCTGACCTGCCCATACACATGCCTGCCCACCTGACCCAACCATATGCAATCCTGTCCACCTGACCCGCCCATACGCACACCCGTATGCACGCCTGTGCACCTGACCCGATCATACCCACGTCTGTCCACCTGACCTGACCTGCC
>NC_045448.1:9792575-9795453 GCF_002776525.5 Piliocolobus tephrosceles | reverse complement strand
CTGACCTGCCCATACGTACGCCTGTCCACCTGACCCGCCCATACGCATGCCTGCCCACCTGACTCACGTCGTTTGAGACGGTGCCCTGCATGCACATAGATTCCCAAGTACTTGGCAGAGCTTCACAGCCTGGCGTACTCGGGCCTCTAGCTGGGATCCCTGTCTCAGATGCAGCCCTGTCAGGAGGGCACTGTATCTCCTGGGCCTTTGTGCCCTCAGACTTCTTCCCTGTCGCCCCCGCATCTCCCATCAGCTTCCGGGGAGCCGAGGTGAGCCCTCTGCATGTGACCGCTGTGCACACGGCCTCATCTCCCCAAGTCAAGGCCCTGGCACAGTCACAAGTGCAGAGATATGCTGTGTGTTTGTTGTCCGGGCCTTCCAGGAAATCACGCCTTTCCAGAAAACCCTGTGGCTCTGAGCCTGCTGCCCAGGGCCCTGTTGTGGGGAGGAGATGTCTCCACAGTGGGGGCCACGACAGGCCAGAGGGGCCACAGGCTCAGGGGGCCTGAAAACCACAGTGCCTTCCCTTAGACAAGAAGGCTTATTCTGATCAAGCCACTTCCCCTTCACCCTCCACATCCAATCAGTCACTAAGCTGAACCAGTTTCTCCTCTTTCCACACTCTTGCCAAGCCCACTCTTGCTCTGTGTCCCCGCCTTCATTTCGTCTGTGCCCGGAGTTCTGCCTCCTGCCTCACTGTCTCCTGTCCATTGTCCAGCTGTAGCCAAATCAGCTCTCCACAGCCCGGCGGCTCTGGAACTCTCCTGCTCAAACCCCTCTCTGCTCCCCGCTTCCCTCTGGACCAATTCCAAACACATTCAGCAGCAGAGTGAGGAATGCAGAGTCCCAGGCCTGGATGTGGGCCCCGGCCCTGCTGTTTCTCGCTGGAGATGATGCGGATGTCCCAGGGAATGATGGGGAGGGGCCTGCAACAGCTGAGGGAGGTCGGAGGAGGAGACTCCAGCCTGAGGAGCTGCACAGGTGCCCACCCCCTTTCCCGTGACAGGAGACCCTCAGAGAGGGAAGAGGCAAACGGTTTCGTTGCATTCCTCGCCCGAGTTCCGCAGCCCGCCCGGAGCCCTCACATCACAGCTGTGCCACTCTGAGGCAGGCCAGGCTCCCACCCCACCTGCCCCAGCCCCAGAGTGCCCTTCTCCATGCTCTCCTCCCAGCTCTGGCCCAGCCTTTGCCACCACGTCACCACTTCTGTGAAGGTCCCCAAGACTACCTTGGGATTCCCTGCCCAGTTCCTGCCATTCCAGGTGCTCTACTGCCACCTTGCCCCTTCAGAGAGACCCGGGGTAGCCTACAATGGTAGACCATTGTGTCACTCATGGGTGCCTTCACCCCTCCCTTCCTGTCTCCAGAAAACCCTTGTCCTGCAGTTTTGCCTCTCCCAGTACAGCGGGCTGTGTCCTGGACAGTTTCTGGGCCGAGACCTCAGCCGTGTTCCTGTCTGTTTTTCCAGCCTTCCTATAGATTTTTAGAGCTGCCTTTCTGCCCACGTTAGCTGGAGGGTTTTCTGTTGCTTGCGACCAAGAGCGCTGACTGACATCAGTGTGAATTAGCTGAATCCCCGGCACCCAGTGCAAGGCCCAGAACCAGGTGAGAGCCCAGGAAAGTGAGCTCCTTCCTCTTCCTCTTTTCCTTTGGAAGGTATCCCTCTTTCTCCAGGCTCACAGGCCCCACCTGATGGCAAATTGCCCTCGGGAAGAAACAGAACAGCTAAAAAGGTCCCATGACACAGGGATTCTTGAGAAGCCCTGGGCCCACCCTTCCACATGGCCTCCCTTCGCAAAGTTAGCAGTTAAGCTACCAGCACCAGCCAAGGGAACCCACCCCCCAACACACACACACACACACACACACACACACACACACGCATGCAATTATACACACATGCTGTGTGCACAGGGGCACACACATGCATGCACCTTTCACTGCCCCTCCTTGTCCGCATAAGTCCTTGGCTGACACATGAGACTCTGCCCCTCCCAGGGCCGCCCCCATCAGCACACAGCAGCAGGGGTGCTGTGGGGCTGCTTTGCTGGGGCTCCCCCAGTGACGGACCACTTTCAGTTGGGTTCCCTGACTACATGAAGGCCGATCTCTCTCCTTGTCTTTCCTCAGTTCCCCTCTACTCCCCGGGGTCCAACTCCTTCCCTCTTTCTCATGAAGCCCTTCGGGCACGACATCCATAAGAGAGACCCTGCGCACGGACCGCCTCTGCAGCCGCCCGGCCCTGTCTGCACCGGCAAGGTGAGGCAGAGGTGGCTGAGCCCCGGGAAGAGACGGCAGCGGATGTGCTTTAGGACGCTGTCAGGCCAGAGGGTTCTCTGTGGTGTCCCGCGAGGGAAAATGCCCTCGGCGGGTCTGCATTTGGGTTTGTGCGATGTTTCCCTATGATCAGGTTCGGAGTTTGCATCTTTGACAGGAAATCCCCAAGCCAGGCTGTGTTCTTCTCACTGCAGCTCCCGGTGCCTAAGAGGATTGATTTCTCCTGTTACCAACAACGTTCACTGTGGTCTTTTGATCAAGTGTCGTCTGCCTGGCATCTCCACGTAAAGTTACTCTTTTTTATTTTGTAGATTAGTAAGTGTTTTGAGGGGAGGTACATTGAAATTATGTAAATATCCATTTCTCGTTAACATTTCAATTTATTTATGTATTAGTTTATATCCGTGTGGAGGGGTGATGTTCTGTTTTGTTCAGATGTGTTATAATTATTTATTTACTTAGATGCTCAAAACTCTCCTAGATTTGGCTGGTGGGAGCCCTCATGGTCTGAACATCTGTACCCTCCCCACATTCCGGTGTCAAAATCCTCTTTCCCCAGGGTGATGGCATTAGGAGGCTGGGCCTTCAGCCCAGGGTGATG
>NC_045448.1:9775249-9792565 GCF_002776525.5 Piliocolobus tephrosceles | reverse complement strand
CCCAGGGTGATGGCATTAGGAGGCTGGGCCTTCAGCCCAGGGTGATGGCATTAGGAGGCTGGGCCTTCGGGAGGTGATGAGGTCGTGGGGGTGGAAGAGGCCAGAAAGCTAGCTCCTTTATTTCCATCACAGGAGGACACCGTGAGAAATCAGCCGCTGGCAACTCTGAAGAGAGCCCGCACCAGAGCCAGCCACGCGGGCCCGGATCTCAGACTCCCAGCCTCCACACGGCGCGAGATACGTTCCTGTTACGTAAAGGCCAGCAAGTTAGGGGATTTTGTCATGGAGGCGCGCACAGACTAAGACAGAGCCCCTCCGCCCTGGCTCTTGTCGCCTTTTGACATGTCCCATCATTCTTCCAGCAAGTCCTTGCTCTGGCTCAACAAGATATACCAGGCCCACCTGCCCCTTTCCCAGGCCTGTCCCTGGAGTCAGCCATTTTTCCAAGGAGGTTTGGTTTCTTTTAGTGAAAAAGGACACTTAGAAGCCAAGACTTGGGCACCAGGGTGATTGTTCTTATCAGAGTGTCCCCCTGCCCCTGAGAGAGCAGCCACACACACTCACAACAGCAACGTGGGTGCACACACGCGCATACACACACGCATGCCCACTCTTTTATTTTTGAGACAGGATCTCGCTCTGTCGCCAAGGTTGGAGTGCAGTGATACAATCATGGCTCACTGCAAACTCAAACTCCCCAGCTCAAGCGATCCTCCCACCTCAGCCTCCCGAGTAGCTGAGACTGCAGACACACACCACCATGCCCAGCTAATTTTAAAAAAATCTCTAGTAGAGATGTCTCACTGTGTTGCCCAGGCTGGTCTCGAACTCCTGGCCTCAAGTGATCCTCCCATCTTGGCCTCCCAAAGAGCTGGGATTTCAGGCATGAGTCCCCGTTTGCAGCCGATGGTATTTCTGGATAGAAGCCGGAGGCCGGTGCTTTGCGCTCAGAAGTGCTGCCATAGCAACCCTCATTCAGCTGCACCGAGCACCCACCACGTGCTCCGCAAGCTCTGTGCGCCATCGCCGTCTCCATGCTAGCCCATGAGTCAGTTTCATCATTGCTCCCATTTTCAAACTGCAGACATGGAAGCTCAGAAGGGGTGCAGCGAGTCACTTGTCACAGCCTAAGTGCAGCAGGCAGACGGGCCACCTCCCTGCCTATTTCTGCAGGCTTGGAATACCTCTAGAAATACAGTTAGATTCCCTTTCTTACTTGTCCCAGGCCCTTGAGCTCTGGGGTCTCCTCACACAGGTGTGGTGGTCCTTGCAAGTTTTAGATAAGAAGGTTCCTCTTAGGGACTGCAGTGACCTCTTGCAACCTGTGTGCCCATGGGGGATCTCCCTGGGGGACGGGAAAGTAGTGAGAGCCCATTCCAGGAGCTGGGCAGGGGCAGGTGGAGCACTGCTTGATGGGAGGTCGAGGAGCCTCAGCCTGGGAAGGGCACAGACCCAAGGGACCTGGCAGCAGACGGGAGGCTCTTTGGGGTGGCCTGGTGGATGCCACTTCCCAAGTTTGCTTACTGAGTCCTGTCCCAGACCTGAAGAACAAGAATTGCCAGAAGGGAGGGGAGAGTGGGTAGAAGCCGATAACCGACTCTGGTGCCGTTTACCCTGCAATCAACATGCAATTGGGGGAACCCCCTGCCCAAGGTCTACAAAGCATCAGGCTGGAGACAGGGAAGGTCTCAGAACACAGAAGCCAGGCAGAGGCGGGTGGTGTCTGGAGGCTTCCATGGCAGGCAGTAGTTTCTGCCCAGGACCCTGCTTCCCTCCCCTAAGGCCAGAGGAGGGCCAAGATGACCTCCCCACATTCCTGCCCCACACCCTCAGGCAGGTGTGAGAGGTGTGGGAGTCACCAGCTCCCCCTACACCTCCCACCCTCAGCTCTGTGCCCCTGGGTCCGCAAGTATTGATCAAGGCAGAGCGAGGGGCTGCGGGTCACCAGGGCCTCATGTATCTGGCACTGCTTTCAGGAAGCCTTCCCTCTCTGGGCCTCAGTTTCTCCATCTGGCCCATGTGGTGCAGTGGGACCGGCCCCTGCTCTGAAGGTGGACAGCCCTGTGCCCCTGTTGCGGGTCTCTGGGAAGATCGCTTGGGCCTCAGGCTTCCTCAGGGCGGATATGAGGGGCTCACCTGTCACTCTTGTGTTGGGGACAGGTGTGCAGGAGGGGGTACCTGGGAGGCTGTGCCATGCTGCAGGGAGCAGAGAAGTGGCTGGGGTGGTGGTTATGGGCACTAATCAGGGGCAGAGGTCAGAGTCTCTTTTGGGAGGGGTGTGGCCCACAGACACCATCCTGTTGGCCACCAGAGTAAGTGGGTCACTGAACCTCAGCCCTCATGATGAATGACATTCAGGGGAAGCTGGGAGCACCGGCGCGGTGTGGGGCGGGGGCTTCTGAGGCCTGCGGACCTTGGGCACAACAGAAACTCTGGTCCCACACCTGGCCCTGCTCAGGGGCACAAGGCCCCGTGCCTGCTCTCCAGAGTGGCCCTTTAAACCCAGAGCAACGAGAGGGAACGGGGTGGGAGCGTGCCAGTGACATGTGACTCGTGGAAACTTCAGGGGCCTGGAATCATCTGGAAGCCAGAGCTGGAAGTGGGGGAAAGGTCGCAGCATTACGCCAGCTGTGGGGCTGTGGCCAAGACCAGTGGGAGAAAGGTGGCCAGTGGCCAGCTGGGCCAGACACCCACAGGCCAGCCCCGGCCTGGCTGTCAGCCACCAGGGCCGGCTACACAGACCTGCAGACAGGCCTGGCTGGCTTCTGGTCTCCAGGGCAGGTGCAGGCCAGCGTGGGGAGGGAGGGCTGTGGGCCGTGGAAAGAGGAGGCCCCATGGCAGCACCTCCCTCTTCCTGCTTGGAAAGGCTCCTCCAGGCCCCAGCCCTTGCTGTCCCAACAGGAGGGCATTCTGGGGCCATGCCAGGGTGTGATGGCTGGAGGGGAGGAGTTGGCTGGACAGGGGTCTGGTGGCTGTGGGGCCCCCCCATGGGGCCCCTGCTAGCCATCGGCCCTCCTCACCCGTGGGCAGGGGCTCGTGGAGGAGAGAGGCAGAGGCAGGAAGGAGGGCAGCGGACCGTGCTCGTCCCTCAGCTAGGCCTGTCCCCTCCAGGCCATGGCCAGGACTGCAGAGCCCCCACCCAGCGCAGGTGCCGGGCGCTCTGCCAGGCCCAGGCTGCTGAGCTTCTAGGTTGTTTCCAGATTGCTGCTGAGTTTGTTTCAACAGCAGATGCGGAAGCCCGGCTCCTGCCACCACGTCCTAGTGCCCTTCCAAAACCGCCTGCTGTGGACAGAAGCAGTTGCATACGCAGAGGATTCCAGAACAACCAGAGGCAAGCCCGGGCCAGGGAGAGCAGGAGGGGCTGCGGGCATGGGCTTGGCTGGCAGTCCGTAGGTGTTCACCAGGGCAAGGGTGAGGGGGCACTCTCAGCAGGGAGCTGTGCAGGCAGAGGTGGGCAAGGGCAGAGCCGTGTCCACAGGGACCCACAGGAGGGAGTTGTCGTCTCACACAGAGACATGGTCCTGCCAACTCCGGATGCAGGCAGACTGGAGCTGGGGGAAGCCGGGAGAAGGAGACAGCGGTTTTCAGGTAGACAGAGATCCAGGCCATCTTTTCATGAAAAAAAATCCAGCTTCGTTGAGATATAATTCATATACAATGAACTGCACCTACTTAACAAAGTATACCATTTGGTAAGTTTCCACGTCTGCACTCCTGAAACTGTCCTCACATCAGATACCGAGCATCTCCATCACCCTCACAGGGTTCTTTGAGCCCCATTTTACTCCCCCTCTCCCGCCCCGCCCCCAGCCCAGGTAGCCTCCCGTCTTTCTGTCGCCATAGATCAGTTTGCGTATTCTCGAGTTGCAGATTGGGCCACGTGGAATGTGTTCTTTTTGTCTGGCTTCTTGAGTTCCGCAGTTATTTTGAGATTCATGTTTCTGTGTGGTCAGTGGTTTGTTCCTCTCACTGAGTGGCACCCATTGTATTCTTCAGCTCCTGCGGGAGCCTGGAAAACCAAAAGCCACAATCACAGCAACAACCAGCAGCCTGGAAGCCCCAGAAGTGGCACATCGGGGTTGGAGCTCCTTCGAAGGCTTAATCCGGAGAACTGTCGTTATTTTGCCGTCTAGTGGTTCCCTGGAAAACCCTGCTTGCAAGGCTGCCCTCATTTGATCTGCCCGGGAGCTCCCCCAGTAAGAAAAAGCCTTTTTCCCAAGGGGATTTGTCAAAAACGATTTGGAAGAAATTGCCTAATTTCATGGCTGAGGAGGCACATGGCAGCTGGAGTAGACACTGGGCTCACCAAAAGGCTGAGGAGGAAAAACTGGGCAGTGGAAGGTGCAGAGGTGCGTTCAGAGGCTCCAACGTGTTCCCGGCTCCTAGGAGGCCGTGCACATCCCCAGGCACCCGGGAGGCCGTGCACATTCCTGGGCTGTGGACGTGCTCAGGAAGGACCTGGAGCGGCTGAGATCTCATCTCTGGGTGATCTTGAGGCTCTGAGCAGCAGGAAGTGCAGGCTAAGGCAGAGATGCCGCCGGCCTGGCTCAGTGTTGAAGGCACCCCAGCACCCCACAGAGCTCTTGGCAAGGACTGGGAAGCTTTGGTGTCGCAGGCCATCTCTGTTCAGTCATTAGCCACCCACCGCACTGCTGAGTGGAGGTTGCAGGGTCCACACAACACAGAAAATAGACTCCGGAATTAGTCCAGAGAAGTCACTAATCAAACAAAACTGCAGCCACATAACCTGGGGAAAGGGAGAATCTGATTTCCACAGTAGCCACATTATGTTACCTAAAATGTCCAGTTATTAACAAAAACTTACCAGACACACAAATAAACAAAAAAGTACAGCCCATGTACAGGGGAGAAATTAACAGAAATTTCCTGAAATATCCTGGAGACTGGATTTATTAGACAGAGACATTTAATCTGTTGTTTAAAATATGCTAAATAAACTAAAGGAAAGCATGTCTAAAGAATGAAAAGAAAATATGAGGACGATGATCTCACTGCAAAGCACCTCTGAGGTGCTGTCTGCAGGCCAGAGCCACCCCGCCCTCCAAAAGTTGCCTGCAAACAGCTACCAGATGAGAAATTGGGCCAGGGAGGCACTAGGAGCCCCCTCAAGTCCAAGGGAGCTGGAATGAAAGCAGCAGCCAGCCTGGCCTCCGAGGAGGTGGTGGCTTCTGGCGGAGGGGACAGTCCTCAGGCACTGTCGAGCTGGGCACACCCTGCTTTGAGGCTGGATCCAAAAGAACAAAAATGACCAAGAGCCCGGCACAGTGGCTCACATTTGTAATCCCAGCCGCTCAGAAGGCCGAGGCAGGAGGATTGCTTGAGGCTAGGAGTTCGAGATCAGCCTGAGCAATACAATGAGACCCTGTATCTCCAAAATAATAATAATAATAATAATAATAATAATAATAATAATAATAAGAAGAAGAAGAAGAAGAAGAAGAAGAAGAAGAAGCTAGGCTTGCCCCTGTAGTCCTAGCTACTTGGGAGGCTGAGGCAGGAGATCTCCTGAGCCCAGGAGTTCGAGGCCGCAGTGAGCTATGACCACGCCACTGTATTCCAGCCTGGGTGACAGAGTGAGAGCTGTCAAGGAAAAAAAAAAAAAAAAAAAAAGGAGCTGGGTATCGGGTGAGGGATGGAAACTGGAAAGAGCTCAGCCTTTGTACAGCGTGCAGGGCTCTGGGGACAGGCAAGAGATTGCCGCTCTGTCTGCCGCTGTGACGAGTCACTGCCCACAGCCCTGGGGATGACGATCCTGCCTGGTCAGCTCTGTCCTGTCTGCCTCAAGGTGCCAGAGCGGCCTGAGGACAGGGTTCTCCTCTCCTTTGGTCTTTCCCTCAGGGGCTGCTTCCAGAGGGGCTATTGGTCTCAGGGGCACCCTGGCAGCCTCACCCCCAGCCTGCACGGCCTATAGGATGCTTGCTTACTCTTATCAAGACCAGCCCTGTGAACAGAGCCAAGTGCTTCGTGTGGGCGCCTGGCAACTGGGCCACCCTGCTGGCTGCCATGCTCTCCCTGTGCTGTCTGCAGTGACGGGGAGGGAGTCCACCAACCCACACAGGCCCGACGGGACAAAGACAAGGGAGGGGGAGGCCAGGGGGAAACCTAGCCAGCTAGGGGCGGGGAGCAGCCACAGAGAGGCTGCCACAGGCCCTGGGAGGCTGTGGGAGGCAGGGCTTCTGCCCCAGGGACCCTCCTTACCCCATGACTGAGACCAAGCTCTGGGCAAACAGACCACTCCCAGCGCCCACCCTGGGAGCAGGACCACCCCAGACACTACCCAGGGATACAGACTGGGGAAGGCAGTCTGTCCACCCCCCAGATGAGCATTCTTTGACCTTGGCTGCAGTGATATTAATTTTAGGTGTCAACTTGCTGTATTACGGAATACCTGGAAACCTGGCAAAGCCTTGTTTTCGGGTGTGTCTGTGAGGGTGTTTCCAGAGACTGGCGTGTGAGTCTGAGTGGGCTGGGTGGGGAAGATCTGCCCTCGGCGTGGGCGGGCGGCATCCGCTCTGCGGGGGCCACTCTGCAGGAGCTGAGGCCCTTCCTGTCCCTGGAGAATTCCAGGGTCCCTGTCCTTTGGACCTGTGCCTGTGGTGCCCGGGCTCTCACGCCTTTGGCCTTGGACTGAAAGTTACACCATCGGCTTCCCTGGTTCTTTGACTTTCACACTGGACAGGGCCAAGCTGTCAGCATCCCAGGGCTCCAGCCTGCAGTCGGCCTGTCGTGGAACTTCTCAGCCTCCATAAATGTGGGGCCCAACTCCCCTCATTAATCCTCTATCTATCATCTATCTATCAATCTATCATCTATCTCACCTATCTATCCCTCATCTATCTATCATCTATCAATCTATCATCTATCTCATCTATCCCTCATCTATCATCTATCTCATCTATCTATCCTCTATCTATCATCTATCTCATCTATCCCTTATCTACCTATCCCTCATCTATCTCATCTATCTATCTATCTATCTATCTATCTATCTATCTATCTATCTATCTATCTCCCATCTATCTGAAAGAGAGAGAGATGATAGAAGTTGGTTCACCATGACCTCCAATCTGCAAACTGTAGAACCAGGGCAGCTCATTCACTCTGAGTCTCAGACTGAGAACTTGGGGATGGAGGTGGGCAGGGAGGGGAGGGTGGGGCAAGTCCTGGTCCCATTCAGAAGGCCTGAGAACCAACAGCACCGGTGTCTAAGGCAGGAGAAGAAGAGTTTTCTGGCTCAAGAAGAAACTGAATTCACCCTTCCTTGGTCTCTTTGTGCTATTCAGGTCCTCAAAAGATTGAGGGCCATCCGCCCACATGGGTGGAGGTGACTCCTCCTCAGTCTACTCATTCAGATGCCAGTTTCTTCTGGAAACATCCTCACAGATGCTCAGAAATGAGGTTTCACTAGCGACCTGGGCATCTCTCAGCCCCTCGCCCACCCCTTGTCAACTTAGCACCCATTTGCATCTCCTTAAACCTCACTTAATCTCCAAATGAAGGCAATAACGAGGTCATCATAGAGCCCTTGGATGTTCAGTCTTCTCCTGGCATCCCATACTCTAAATATGATGATGTGAAATTAACCATACTTAACCACTGACAGAAAGCCAACACATGTATGTTACATGCTAAGGGGATCAGAGAAGAATGGAAACAAAGCTATTTGAGTACTGTATGTATGCCACGAATGTATTCAAAACTAAGGAGGAAACACTCATGACAATGGCGGTCCTATTTCTGTGTGGGGTCAGAGCTGGGCTTTATTCCTGCCTTCTGCCACTCTCCATCCTGCACTGCCTTCCCCTTCAGGAAGCCCCTCAGCTGGCTGTAACTCTCTATACCTGGTGGGATGACCCCACCTTTATTCCTGTGAAGGGTCTGGGCCTTTGGTAATCCTGCCTGGATTCAGTTGTTGCCATTTCCCATTGACAGTAATCACAGAGCATGGGAATAGTAAGAGGCGCCCTCAGAGATTGCTAGCATTCCAGACATCCTCCTTCTCACCTCCTTTGTGCAGGAATGTCCAATTTACCCTTGTAGTCTGGCTCTATCACCCATAGCTCTCTTCCTTTGCCTGTTGACTCAGAGGAATGAGGACCCCAAAGCACCCGGTGGCAGTCTTAACTTAGTTTCATGGAATCGTTGTTGTGTGTCCTGGTAAAAGCATTTCTCCCTCAAGAATTAAGACCACTAGGCCAGCAGAGCATGAAGGTGTGGGAATGAGAAGCAAATATTTTGCTAGCAGGTCACTAGGGGTAATGGTGAGTGGTGCCACTCCCATCCCCAACCCTTGATTGCTGGATGCACGAATCCTGGCTATGGGACAAACAGCATCATCCACTGGATGTGGATTTGGAGCAGACACAGCCCTCCGGAGAACCTTGCCCCAGCCCTGCAGGTATTGCCACCTAGCTGGTGCTGTAACTGTGGCTTCAGAAGGCCATTCCACTGTCCTATCAAGCCAGCTGCTTCAGGATCATGGGGAACATGGTAAGGCCAGCACGTCCCATGAGCATGGGCCCACTGCCAAACCTCTCTGGCTATCAAGTGAGTTCCTTAGTCAGAAGCAATGCTTTGTGGAGTAGCATGAAGGTGAGAATAAGGCATTCTATAAGTGCACAGATGGCAGTTTTGGCAGAGGCACTGTGTTCAGGGAAGGCAAATCCATATTCAGAGTAAGTGTCTCCAGGAAGGACAAAATGCAGCCCCTTCCATGATAGAAATGGTCTAATGTAATCAACCTGCCCCAAGGTCGCTGGCTGATCACCCTGGGGAACGATGCCCTATCAGGGCTCATTGTTGGCCTCTGTTGCTGGAAGATGGGGCACTCAGCGGTGGCTGTAGCCAGATTGGGTGTGGTAAGTGGAGGTCCCTGTTGCTGAGCCCACGCACAGGCGTGGTGAGTGGAGGTCCATGTTGCTGAGCCCACGCACAGCCTCCATCCCTGCGGCCACGGCTGCTTTGTTCATGAGCCCATCCACAGAACAGGTCATCTTCTCCACCTGCTGATTAAAGTCCTCCTCTTCTGAGGTCACTCTTTGTTGAGCATTTACATGGGAGAAAAGTATCTTCACATTTTTGCTCATTTGGAGAGGTTGTACCTCTTCCCCAAATTTCTTTGTCATCAATTTTCTAATCATGCTCCTTCCAAGTTCCTGACTATGTAGGCAAACCATTGCCATGAATGGGTGTATAACCCACATCTGGCCATTTCTCCTTTCACGCAAAGTGAATGGCCAGTTGCACTGCTTGGAGTTCTGCCCACTGGGAGGATGTCCCAGAGAGGGGCTGTGGTGCTGCCACTGTCCACCCTCAGGTGGTGTCCGTATATGATGCAGAATCATCTGCAAAGCAGCCAGAGTCTTCTCTTCCTCTGTCAACTGAATGCAGGGCACTCCCCACGAGGCCAGAGGTGCAGGCTGGGAGACAGAAGGCAGGGCAGCAGGGGTGAGGACCGGGAGCATCTGGGTCACTTCTTCATATAACTTGCTTGTGCCTTCAGGGCCTGCTGGGGCCCGGTCCTGTAGTCACCACTTCCATTTCATGACAGTGTTACTGTGCACACCCAACTTTATGGCCTGGAGGGTCAGATCACACCCGGGTCACGATGGGCAGCTTGGGTCGCATAGTAGCTTGGTGGCCCCTGGTCAAGCGTTTAGTTTTTACTAAGGCCCAGTAGCAGGCCAAGAGCTGTCTCTTGAAAGCAGAGTAACCATCTGCAGATGACAGCAGGGCCTTGCTCCAAAATCCTAAAGGCTTGCACTGGGGTTCACCAATGGTGGCCACCAGATAGCTTCCCTATCTGCCACTGACACGTTGAGCCCCATTGATCTGCTGGGTCATATAGTCCAAGTGGCAGAGCAGTTTGCACAGCAGCCTGGCCCTGCTGCAGAGCCTGCCTTAGCTATGGGCTCCACTCCAAACTAGCAGCTTTTGGGGCCACTTGGTAAACAGGCTGGAGTAACATACCCCAATGAAGAATGTATTGCCTCCAAAATCCAAAGATGCCCACTAGATATCGTGCCTCTTTCTTGGCTGTAGGAAGGGCCAGATGCAACTTCTCCTTGAGAAGCGTTACCTTGACATACCCCATACCACCGAGCTCCTGGACATTTCACTGAGGAAACGGCCCCTGAATTTTAGTTGGATTTATTTCCCACCCTCTGACATGCAAATATGTTTCCAGTAAGTCAAAAGGGGTTGCTACTTCATGCTTACCAGGTCCAGTCAGCATGATGTCATCAATGTATTAGACCCGTGTGACATCTTGTGGGAGGGAGAGATCAAGATCCCTGTGCGCTAAAGTGCGATGTAGGGCTGGAGAGCGGATGTGCCCCATCAGAGAGGGGGGTTGCTGGCCTTGTCAGCCAAAAGCAAACTGCTTCTCGTGGGCCTGGGGGACAAGTACGAAGAAAAAGGCATTTGCCAGATCAATAGCTGCGTACAGTACCAGGTACTGGGAAATGTGGTAATTTACTTAAGCAATAAAACCACACCTGGCACAGCTGCTGCAGCTGCAGCCACCACTGAATTAAGCTTATGATAATCCACTGTCATTCTTCAAGATCGATTTGTCTTCTGCACAGGCCAAATAGAACCGAGTGAGGATGTGTTGGGAATCACCAGCTCTGCATCTTTCTTTTATTATTATTATTATTATTGTTGTTGTTGTTGTTTTCTACAGTTTTAAAAATTTTTTTATTATACTTTAAGTTCTAGGGTGCATATGCACAACGTGCAGGTTTGTTACATATGTATACATGTGCCACGTTGGTGTGCTGCACCCATTAAACATCTCTGCATCTTTCAAGTCCTCGATGGTGGCACTGATCTCTGCAGTCCCTCCAGGGATGCAATATTGCTTTTGATTTTCTATTTTCCTGGGTAGAGGAAGTTCTAGTGGCTTCCATTTGGCCTTTCCAGCCATAATAGTCCTCACTCCACAGGTCCTGGAACCAGTGTGGGGGTCCTGCCAGCTGCTGAGTATGTCTGCTCCAATTACACATCTGGAACTGGGAAAATAACCACAAGACGGGGTCACGGCCCCGCCAGCCTCACTTTGAGATGGACCTGAGCTAAAACTCCATTGATCACCTGACCTCCATAAGCCCTTACTCTGACTGGAAGGCCAGTGTCGCTTTGAGTCTCCTGGAACCAGTATCAATTTAGATAAAGCCAGTGCCCAATAGTCAACAAAAGGTCTGTTTCCTTTCCCCCAGTACACAGTTTCTCTGGCCAGGGTGGTTCCCTTCGGGGAAGGCTGGGAGAGAGATTGACAGTATCAATTTTTGGTAATGTACTAAGGTCCTTCCTTGAGGGGTCTTGGGCTCCCCTCATTCAAGAGGTTCTGGCTCTGTAAACTAGCTCAAGTCCGGAAACTGACTGAGGGGCTGTGACTAGATTGTCACTGAGCATTTGTCCTTCACCCTGGAGGGGTCTGTTACACGCCCCAGATTGCTGGGCCCCTAGAATGCTACTGAGGCAGCCCCTGCATTTTTGCAGGGATTGTTTTCTGCCCTTTGACATTCACGTAACCTCCTAACGCTGTTTGGGGAAGATGCTACCCCTGCTCTCCAGGGCTTTCCTGCACTCTCAGCAATGGGACCGGCTGACTGACGCCCTGTGGGCTGGAAAGGTGACCCCAGTTGCTGCGGACCAGACCCCCTCACATAGTGAATGCTGGGCTAAGGAATCCAGGAGGGCCGAGGGGGACACTGAAGGTGTATCGTTGGCCCTGCCAGCCGCAAGTGAACTGCTTCTGATGAATTTTAATAGGGAGAGAGAAGTATTTGCTAAGAATGGCAATCTTGACACTCAGACTTCAACTCTTCTTGTTATTAATACCACCAACATCCCATGAGGCTCATAAAACGAGTCTTTCTTCCTGGAAACATGACCAAGATTGGGCAAACGTCTCCAACATGACTTTGAGCAACAGAAACTAAGAGTCAAAGGCATTTTTTACCTGAATACCCACATTTGCTCTCAACATGGCATAACCTCAGCAGGCCTAACTCTGCAGGACCTTCAGCTATGGTGGAATTTGAGGTCAGTGGCTGGAGGACAGATCCCGTCTACATTATGAGTGAGGCTGAGAGCTACTGCAGGGTTCTGAGCAGAGTCCTAATTTATATCTTAGAAGAATCATCATGGCACCTAGATTAGGAATAAAACAAAGGGGCCCGGGGTGGAAACAATGAGTCCAGTTGGGTTACTGTAAAGATCCAGGCCAGAAATCTAGGCCCAGTGGCACACACCTGAGCCCCAGACAATTCCACCTACTGGTCCTACTCTGTGGCCTACTGGTCCAAGTCCAGCCCTGACTGATTTCTGGGCTTGTAATGTCTAAAAACGCTCCCTGCTGATGCTTTGCAAGTGACCATGTTACTTGAAGGCAGTTCCTAATGATAAACTAGTCACTTTATCATTACAGAATCATTCACTGAGCATCGACTACGTAACCAGCATTGGGTTGGGTGCCAGAGATCCACAGCTGACAAAGACATCAGAACCTGCTCTCCAGGGAACCAGAGGCCATGGAGAGTCAGCAGGTGTCTGTCAGTACTTGGAGCCGTGAGAGCAGGGAGAGGGTGCTGGGCTGAGGAACCAGGGGTAATGTCCCTGGGGAGGCCCGGGAAAAGGCGAGTTTTGAGGCAAAGGTAAGTCCTGGGAAGGCGGGGGGTGAAGGAAACCCATGGAGCGAGGCAGGGCTCCCATGGAAAGGATGCGCCGGCCGGGTCCCCAGGCCTTCTGTGTGGAGCTGAACCCCAGAACCACTGAGTGAACGGGAACCCAGGTTGCAGGAGAGTCTTCACTTGGGCCCGAGGGTTACTGTGAAAAGTGCTGATGTCCCAGGAGCTCTACCAGGGAGCGTACTTCATTAATCTGACCATGTATCCATTTAAAATCCATTCTAGTGTCTACCATATTTAGGCCCTGAATTACCCTGGAATATGTTCAGGATGCCTGTTTTAGAGATTCTGATGATTTAAATATTGGTAAATTTTTTAACTAAATATTTTCTGTTAGGCTTTTAAAAACTAAGAATGCTAAGATTTTCGGTATGAAAGCATTCAGCCTTAGTGGTTAAACTTTGGTAAGAATTGGAAAGTCATTCAGGGATCCTGACTTAACAGTTGTGTGGATCATTTCCGGCATCAGTAAGGAAAAGCTAACACGAAGGAAACGACCTAAGCACACACTGAGAAATAAGGAGAAAGTGCCAGCAATGAGACGCTTTCCAGCTCTCATGTTTTACTGAGCAATGCAAAGTCAAACTGAAAAACAGGAAATGACATATTATGAAATAGACATATAAAATTTAATCCCTTTGGTTTAAAATACATCTTCAATGATACAATTAAAAATAACACACAAGACAAAATCAATTTCATAAAAAATATAAAATAGTTATATGACCCATATCCCATATCTTATCTTAGAAAACCAGCAATTTAGTTCCCATACATCATTAGAATACTTTAACCTAAGACTTACTACCAGTCCATTTACACGAATGACCTAGTCTAGTTCCCTGAACCTAAAGATACCCGTGACTTTGTTATAAAATTCCATATTTTAGTATTTTTATATATTTAAGTGTACAAAATGTTCCCCTGCCATAGTAACGTATTTTTATAAATTCATGAATGTTTTCTAGAATTGTTAACATACAAGATAATCAAAGCACGAAGGCTCTGATGTGTGAAAAAACAATCATTTCTCAAAACAGGAAGATGAGAACCCCATTTCGAGTTGTATCACTTGGTCCACAATACTTGTAATCTGTGTGCTGTAATTACAGTGTTTCTTCACTCTAAGTGCATCTGACTGATACTAGCATAACAAAAGACGTGATTGCAGTAGTGTTTTTCTTTTACTTCATTTGTTAAACAGTGCAGAAATCCAATTAACAACATTCTCAATAGCAAACAGAATCTCTGTCATTTGAGAAGGTTTTGCTATGCTACAGAATGACTGTGTTTGGAAAAACAGAGAAAAAGGTTTTTAGTGGGTTTCACTAAGCACAGTATTCTATCTGCTTGGTATACATCATCAAAAATAACTTAACCTTTGTCTAGGGCAAGTCTTTAAGGTAGCTCTTACTGCATATCTTCACTATATGTACACAGACACCATATTTATATATTATATATTTATATAAGACATGTATGTACACATTTACAGACCTTCAAAAATATATTGCACTTATATACAATGCAGCTTTATCTTAACTGAATCCATACTGTAACCCATTAAAATTCTTCATGAGAAAGGCAGTTGATATGTCCAAGAAAGTCGCAAAGGAAGATTTCAGTAACATGCCCTGTTTAGTAAACATCTGGTGGAGGGTGAGAGGTTAAGGGAGAGAGGGCTCACCCCTGTACTCTCCAGGTGCGCTCCCACTAACCTGAGGCAGTGGAGTTGTACTGAATTCAGGCAAGGGCACGAAATCTTAAAGCCAAGCCTATCGCCTTTTCTGACTTCCGCTAGCGAGCAGGCCCACGACATTGTAGGCACAAGGCAGATATCCCAATATTTTGATAAATAACGTAGCAGATGTCCTAAAGCTTCCCAGAGACTCTGTTAACTCTTGGAATAAAGTTTTCACTTTAAATCCTGTATATATCAGGACATTCAAATATAATGGTATATGGATTTCTCTTTCATCTGAAAAACGCCAATGCAATAGATTAAATGCTACCACCAAGCCAGATACAGCCCCGCCTCCAACCTGCAAGGAATCCCTTCCCTTGACATAGAGCTGTGCTGGCGACGTGACTGACTGGGGTTACCTGCACTTGCCAAACCATAAGATCTAGAAACACCTGCACTGAACTCCTGGGGAGCTGTGGCCCGCGGGCCTTTAGATCTCAGTCAGGGTGAGCTTGTACGACCCCCCAGCTTCTTCAATCTGCAGCTGGAAGGTGTCCTCATTGGAGTAATGCTTCACAATGTTGTCGTCCATGTTCACCAGGATCCTGGATGGGGAGGGACAAGACAAGCCAACTTCACTCCCACTCGGTTCTGAAGTCAGACCTACATTGAACTGTTAGCTCTCCCATTTACTAGTTGTGGCATGTGAGGCAAACTATTTAAATCTCCTTAAGCCTCACTTCCTCATCTATAAAATAGGGATAATAGTAGTACCCATCTTACAGGATTGTTGAGAGAATTGAGTTAGGAGGAAATCAGGTGATATATTTCTATCACAGCATTTGGAAAATGAAATATACTAGCTTATTTATGATTACTATCTCTAGCATGTATTTAATAGTAGTCACTTGCTAAATGGTACTTGGCTCATACCTGTGATCCCAGCACTTTGGGACACTAAGGCAGGAGAATCACTTGAGCCCAAGAGTTTGAGACCAGCCTGGATAATATAGCAAGATCCCATTTCTACAGAAAAATTTTAAAAACTAGCTGGACATGGTGGTATACGCCTGTAGTCCCTGCTACTTGGGAAGCTGAGGTGAAAGGACTGCCTGAGCCTAGGAGTTCAAGGGTACAGTGAGCTACGATTGCACCACTGGACTCCAGCCTGGGCGACAGAGTGAAACCATCTCTAAACGAATAAAGCAAAAGCACATCAATAACACTAACTTACACGATGTGAAGCCACAGCCCCCTGACAAATTACACACTCCAGCAAGTTAGCCTCCAAGTTTAAATGAACTACTACTATCAAACAAAAAATAAAGAACAAAAAAACAAGAAAACAAACAAAAATAAATTAACTACTATTAAGTCCAACTCTTTCCACTAGAACCATCTAGAAATTCCCCATTAGAATTTGTTTTAAAACTAAGCCAAAAAATTCTTATGCTAGCCACTGCTTATCCGTGCCAAACATCACAGACAGACAAAAAAGAAGTAAAAATACTAATTTCTGGACAAAGCAGCAATATGATATAACTTGGAAATAGGATCCTGGGCAGGAGGGTAGAGCAGGGCATGGGCTGCACAGGGAGCAGATACTAACCGTGGCTCCGACAAGCCTCTCGAGCTCTGAGCCGCAGCCGACTGTCTATAAACTATGAACAAGCCCTAAGACCAGCTGAGAAAGAAGACGTGAAGACCCAGCACAGCACCGTGGGACGTGCCCAACCCAGCGCGTGGCTCCAACGGGCTCGACACACGAAGGTGCTGCCTGGCCATCCTCAGTGGCGCTGACCACACACCCTGGAGTGTGGAGCCATGGCACTGATGCCAGGCACGTGGAGGGCAAAGAAGGTGACTTGGAGAAACAATACACAAAGATCTCCTCAAGGCAGATCAATTTTATCTCAGTAATTTCGTATATAATTTAACAAAGCCACATTCTAGCACCCAGGTTTCTTTGGCTGCTTCTGGACTGGACACAAGGCACACACGTCACACTGGCACAGGGGGTGTGTCACTAGCGTGCACGGTGTGTTACACTGGTGCTGGGGGTGTCAACAGCACTGGGGGGTGCGTCTCACTGGCACTGTGGAGGGCATCAGCACTTTCCTAGCTAAGCCCTTCAAAGACAGGACATAGTGGCTGCTTACCCCTTTTTACACTTCTTGAATATTTTCCCAATCTTGTCATGGGGAACATCGTATTTGTCTGAGATCTAAAAGAGGAAAGAAAAATAATTACAAAACCCTGTATCAAGGCTTTAGAAACCAAACAACAAATATATACATATGTGCATAGTCACCCGACTTTGTTTTTCCAAAATGCAGACACAAAGACATGGAAAGCCCCAGCTCGCATGCTGGGGGCCTCCACCTCTCCTCAGCCCGGCTGCCCCTCACTGTAATGAGCTTCTCTGTGTAAACCCTGGCTGTCTTCCTTTCAGGGCATAGAGGCTATTTTTAATATTTTAAAACAGAATGGGTGAATTGCTCCAAGGGCAAACAGCTGATTCACTCTAGATCAAACATTACACTTGTCATCCAGACCATCCTCAGGTTGGCATCACCAGCTTAACCTCAAGCCACAGAGCAAAGCTCAAGGTGGGGCTGAGAAACGGAGCCTCAGGTGGCGAACTTGTGGATCCTGCCAACCTTCCAAACACATGTGTTTCAGACCAGACCCTAGCTCCGAGTTCTCACCACACAAACCCTTTTTCTTTTCTGTACCAGTGGATAATACTTTGTGTTCTGATATGTAAGACCTGTCATGAGTTCCTTGTGAGCCATGAACAGTTACGCTGGCCCAGTAACTCTGCATCCTCTTCACTCTCCTCTCTCCCTGTAATCAGAGTAGGCACAATTCTTTTTTTTTTTTTTTTTTTTTTGAGTCGGAGTCTTGCTATGCCAGACT